>NC_037672.1:38729706-38890809 GCF_003255815.1 Theropithecus gelada
GGTGAAACCCCGTCTCTACTAAAAAAAAAATACAAAAAAAAAAAAAAAAGGCCGGGCGCGGTGGCTCAAGCCTGTAATCCCAGCACTTTGGGAGGCCGAGGCGGGCGGATCACGAGGTCAGGAGATCGAGACCATCCTGGCTAACATGGTGAAACCCCGTCTCTACTAAAAATACAAAAAACTAGCCGGGCGTGGTGGCGGGCGCCTGTAGTCCCAGCTACTCGGAGGCTGAGGCAGGAGAATGGCCTGAACCTGGGAGGCGGAGCTTGCAGTGAGCCGAGATCGCGCCACTGCACTCCAGCCTGGGTGACACAGCGCGAGACTCCGTCTCAAAAAAAAAAAAAAAAAAAAAGAAAGAAAAAAGAAAAAATATAATGTATAATCTGCCATTATTGGGTGGAGTATTCTGAATGTCAGGTCACTTTAGTTGATAGTGATGTTGCTCAGGTCATCTATGGCCTTCCTGATTTTCAGCCTGCTTCCTCTATCAATTACTGACAGGAATATTGATATCCTCAAATATAATTGCAGATTTACATATTTTCTTTTCAGATATATTATTCTTTCCTTTTGTTTTGGGGTGGAGTCTTGCTCTTGTTGCCCAGGCTGGATGGAGTGCAATGGCGTGTTCTCAGCTCACTGCAACCTCCGCCTCCCGGGTTCAAGCGATTCTCCTGCCTCAGTCTCCCAAGTAGCTGGAATTACAGGTATGCACCACCACGCCTGGCTAATTTTGTATTTTTTAGTAGAGACAGAGTTTCTCCATGTTGGTCAGGCTGGTCTTGAACTCCTGACCTCAGGTGATCTGCCCGACTTGGCCTCCCAAAGTACTGGGATGACAGGCATGAGCCATCACGCCTGGTCCAGATATATTATTCTTGCCTCAGTTGTTTGAGGTGCATATACATTTAGGATTGTTCTGTCTTCTTAGAGAATTGACCTCTTTTTTTTTTTTTTTTTAGACAGTGTCTCACTGTGTCGCCCAGGCAGGAGTGCAGTGAGGTGATCTCAACTCACTACAGCTACAGCCTCGACCTCCGAGGCTCAGGTGATCCTCCCACCTCAGCCTCCCAAGTAGCTGGGACTACAGATGCACTCCACCAAGCCCGGATAATTTGTTTGTTTGTTTTGTTTTGTTTTGAGATGAAGTCTGTCTTGGTCACCCAGGCTGGAGTGCAGTGGAGCAGTCTCGGCTCACTGCAATCTCTGCCTCCAGGGTTCAAGCAATTCTCCTGCCTCAGGCCCCCAAGTATCTGGGATTACAGGCACATGCCACCATGCCCGGCTAATTTTTTGTATTTTTTAATAGAGATGGGGTTTCACCATGTTGGCCAGGCTTGCCTCGAACTCCTGACCTCAGGTCATCCACCCGCCTCAGCCTCCCAGTGCTGGGATTACAGGCCTGAGCCACCGCACCCAGCCTCAAGCCTGGCTAATTTTTGTAGAGGTGGGGTTTGGCCATGTTGCCTGGTATGGTCTGGAACTCCTGGGCTCAAGTGATTCACCTGCCTTGGCCAGACCTCTGTCATTTTATTTTCTTTCTGTTTTTTTGAGACAGAGTCTCGCTCTGTTACACAGGCTGGAGTGCAGTGGAGCAATCTTGGCTCACCACAACCTCTGCCTCTGGGGTTCAAGTGATTCTCCTGCCTCAGCCTCCCAAGTAGACAGGACTACAGACACGTACCACCCACCATGCCAGGCTAATGTTTGGATTTTTACCATGTTGGCCGGGCTGGTCTCGAACTCCTGACCTCAGGCGATCTGCCTGCCTAGGACTTCCAAAGTGCTGGGATTACAGGCGTGAGCCACCGCACCAGGCCATGAGTCTTTCTTTTTAATCCAGTCTGATAATCTCTCTTTTAGCTGATGTGTTTAGACCATTTCCATGCTTTTTTTAGTAGCTTTTTTTTTTTTTTTTTTGAGACAGAGTCTCACCCTGTCACCCAGGCTGGAGTGCTGTGGTACGATCTCGGCTCACTGCAAATTCTGCCTCCCGGGTCCAAGTGATTCTCCTGCCTCAGCTTCCCTAGTAGCTGGGATTACAGGCATGTGCCACCATAGCTGGCTAATTTTTTTGCAATTTTAGTAGACACAGTGTTTCACCATATTGGTCAGTCTGGTCTTGAACTCCTGACCTCAGGTGATCCGTCCGTGTCTGCCTCCCAAACTGCTGGTATTATAGGCCTGTGCTACTGCACCTAGTCCCTAGTCCCTAGTTGCTATTTTTATTTTTATTATTATTATTTTTTTGAGATGGAGTCTCACTTTTGTTGCCCAGGCTAGAGTGCAATGGTATGATCTCGGCTCACTGCAACCTCCATCTCCCAGGTTCAAGCAATTCTCCTGCCTCAACTTCCTGAGTAGCTGGGATTACAGGCACGTGCCACCACGCCTGGCTAATTTCTGTATTTTTAGTAGAGATGTGGTTTTACCATGCTGGCCAAGCTGGTCTCGAACTCCCGACCTCAGGTGGTCCGCCCTCCTCGGCCTCCCAAAGTGCTGGGATACAGGTGTGAGCCACCATGCCCAGTCTCTATTAACTATTTTGGATTACATGCCCCACATTAATGAAGGTGAGACAGATACAGTCCTTGTTATACATCTCCTTTATGCAGCTTAGATTTCATAGGCCATTACTGTATTAAGTTTCTTTTCCCTTGCTTCCTGACTGACCTTGCAAAGTCTCAGTTCTCTGCCTAGTCAACTCCTATGCCTAAGTAGCAGAATTGTATGTCTCCCTGTTCACTCTCCGAGGTGACTATTTCACAACTTCTCTCATTTTGAATCTCCAACAACTTATCTGAATCCCTTACAACTCATGAACCAATTTCTTTTCTTTTTTTTTTTTTTTGAGACGGAGCCTCTATCTGTCGCCCAGGCTGGAGTGCAGTGGTGCGATCTCGACTCACTGCAACCTCCCCCTCCCGGGTTCACTCCATTCTCCTGCCAAGTAGCTGGGACTACAGGCGCCTGCCACAACGCCCGGCTAATTTTGTGTGTGTGTTTTTGGTAGAGACAGTGTTTCACCGGGTTAGCCAGGATGGGTTGATCTCCTGATCTCGTGATCCACCCCGCCTCGGCCTCCCAAAGTGCTGGGATTACAGGCGTGAGCCACTGTGCCCGGCCGAACCAATTTCTTATATTGCTAATAAATTGAAGCAAAAAGTGATGCATCTCATCATCAAATGTATCCTATCTGCACCAGTGGTCATATGGTCTGTCTTCACTGTCTTTTTTTTTTTTTTTTTCTGAGATGGAGTCTCACTCTGTTGCCAGGCTGGAGTGCAGTGGCGCCATCTCAGCTCACTGCAACCTCCACTCCCAAGTTCAAGCAATTCTCCTGCCTCAGCCTCCTGAGTAGCTAGGATTACAGGCGTGCACCACCACACCTGGCTAACTTTTTCGTATTTTCAGTAGAGATGGGATTTCACCATATTGGCCAGGCTGGTCTTGAACTCCTGACCTCGTGATCTGCCCACCTCGGCCTCCCAAAGTGCTGGGATTACAAGCGTGAGCCACCGCGCCCAGCCTGTTTTCGCTCTCGTCTCTTCAAGGACTTCACTCCTATAATTAATCTTTCTTTTTCTCCAGAATTGTTCATTTCTCTCTTTTTGCTTTAGCGTACATACTTGCTATAATATCTCCACTTTAAGGAGAGAAAAGATATTTTTGTACACTCCACGCCCTGTCCAGTCTAGAATTTAATCTAATGCTGTCTCCCTCCGGAATCCACTCTTTTAAACACTGTGGTGGGACACTTCAAACTTATGTCTTAGAAACAAATTCCTGGCCAGGCGCAGTGGCTCATGCCTGTAATCCTAGCACTTTGGGATGCTGAGGCAGGTGGATCGCTTGAGCCCAAGAGTTTGAGGCCACCCTGGGCAACACGGTGAAACCCTGTCTCTACAAAAAATACAAAATTAGCTGGGAGTGGTGGCGGGCACCCGTAATCCAGCTACTCAAGAGGCTGAGGTGGGAGGGTCACCTGAGCCTCGGTGGTTGAGGCTGTGGTGAGCCATGATTATGCCATTGCACTCCAGCCTGAGTAGCAGAGTGAGACCCTGTCTCAAAAAAAAAAAAAAAAAAAAGGCCGAGGTGGGTGGATCACTTGAGGTCAGGAGTTTGAGACCAGCCTGGCCAACATGGTGAAACGTGTCTCTACTAAAAATACAAAAAATTAGCTGGGCGTGGTGGCAGACGCCTGCAATCCCGGCTACTCGGGAGTCTGAGGCAGGAGAATTGTTTGAACCCGGGAGGCGGAGGTTGCAGTGAACCGAGATCGTGCCACTGCACTCCAGCCTGGGTGACAGAATGAGACTCCCATCTCCAAAAAAAAAAAGAAAAAACAAAACAAGACCTGGCCAGGCGTGGTGGTTCATGCCTGTAGTGCCAGCACTTTAGGAAGCCGAGGCGGGCGGATCACCTGAGGTTGGGAGTTCAAGACCAGCCTGACCAACATGGAGAAACCCCATTTCTACTAAAAACACAAAATTAGCTGTGGTGGTGGCGCATGCCTGTAATCCCAGCTACTCGGGAGGCTGAGGCAGGATAATCTCTTGAACACGGGAGGCAGAGGTTGTGGTGAGCCAAGATCGCACCATTGCACTCCAGGCTGGGCAATAAGAGCGAAACTCTGTCTCAAAAAAAAAGAAAAGAAAAGAAAAAGAAAATAATGGAAAAAAACCCTTATTCCACTCTACCATCACCCAGACTTGCTGCTTTCTTTGTCTGTCCTTAGGCAATTGAATGGGACCATTATTTATTCAGTCGCTCAGGCTAAAACCTCCCAAATCATCCTTCACTCCTTTCCCTGACTAACTGCCCATATTCATCAGCAACTCTTATTAGCTCAGCCTTCAAAATATATTCTAGTTCTGATTTCCATTTACTTGTCTGCTACTTTCTTTTTTTTTTTTTTTTTTTTTTTGAGACGGAGTCTCGCTCTGTAGCCCAGGCTGGAGTGCAGTGGCCGGATCTCAGCTCACTGCAAGCTCCGCCTCCCGGGTTCACGCCATTCTCCGGCCTCAGCCTCCCTAGTAGCTGGGACTACAGGCGCCCGCCACCTCGCCCGGCTAGTTTTTGTATTTCTTAGTAGAGACGGGGTTTCACCGTGTTAGCCAGGATGGTCTCGATCTCCTGACCTCGTGATCCGCCCATCTCGGCCTCCCAAAGTGCTGGGATTACAGGCTTGAGCCACCGCGCCCGGCCTTGTCTGCTACTTTCTAACCAAGCCAGTGTAACATTTGCTTTGACCACTACGCTAGACTTATATAGGTATCTCTACTTATACTCTTGAGCTCTTACAGTCCATCTGCCAGATGGCAAACTGATTTTTTTTTTTTTTTGGAGACTAAGTCTTGCTCTGTCACCCAAGCTGGAGTGCAGTGGCACAATCTGGGCTCATTGCAACCTCCGCCTCCCAGGTTCTAGCAAGTCTGGTGCTTCAGCCTCCCAAGTAGCTGGGATTACAGGTGGGTCACTGGGATTGGCTAATTTTTGTAATTTTAGTAGAGACGGGAACTCCAGGATTTCATCATGTTGGCCGGGCTGTTCTGGAACTCTGGACCTCAAGTGATCCACCTGCCTCGTCTTCCCAAAGTGCTGAGATTACAGGCGTGAGCCACCATGTCCAGCCAGAATGTTGTTTTTAATGGTAGTTGCCTGCTTAAAATGCCTTTTAACTAAATTAGAATAATATCCATACTCCTTACCATGGCCACAATACCTTACATGGCCTTACTACCTCCATTGTTCCTGACTACCTCGGTGACCTTATCTCTTTTCTTTCTCTCTTTATTTATTTTTTGATGGTGGTGGTTGTTGAGACAGGGTCTCCTGTCGCCCGGAATGGAATGCAGTGACACCATCATAGTTTGAACTCTTGGATTCAAGTGATCCCCTGCCTCAGCCCCCAAGTATCTGAGACCACAGGCATCTACCACTATACCTGCATTCCTAGGTTTTTTTGTTTTGTTTTTTTTAGAGAGACAGGATCTCACTATATTGCCCAGCCTTGTTTGAAACTTCTGGGCTTAAGCGACCCTCATGCCTCAGGCTCCAAAAATGCTGGGATAACAGGCATGAGCCACCATGTCCAGCCTCTTTCATATCTCACCTTGCTCACTCTGCCCTAGACATGCTAACCCCTTGCTGTTTATCAAGCACACTAACCTTGCTGCAAACTCAGGCCTTCTGCCTGGAATGTTCTTCCTGGAGGTCTTCACAGGACTTGCTCCATCATCTCATTCATGCTGCTGTTCAAATGTCAGGCCTTCCTTCCCTGACCATCCTAGCTGAAACAGCTTCTAGCCCCATTCTCCTTCTCTTCCTCTCCTGGCCTAATTTTCCTTTATGGCACATTTTGGCACTTATTATTAATCCACTTTTAAATTTTGTCCAAAATGAGGATGAGGATTTGTCTTATTCATTGCTGTATCTACACTGCCCAGAACATTACCTGGACACAGAAGAATACTGTAGGTCAGTCATCAGTAAATACCTGTTTCAGTAAATGAGTAAATGAATTAACTGAAGGATTAATGAATAGAGGAGGTCTCAATGGAAAAACTTTTAAAAAGGAGGCTGATTTAAAAAAATAGGAGCAAGATGCCAGGAGCAGTGGCTCACGCCTGCAATCCCAGCACTTTGGGAGGCCAAAGCAGGTGGATCACGAGGTCAGGAGGTCAAGACCAGCTTGGCCAATATGGTGAAATCCCATCTCTACTAAAAATACAAAAATTAGTCGGGCATGGTGGTGCGCGCCTGTAGTCCCAGTTACTCAGGAGACTGAGGCAGAAGAATCGCTTGAACCCAGGATGTGGAGGTTGCAGTGAGCCGAGATCGCGCCATTGCACTCCAGCCTGGGTGACAGAGCAAGACTCCATCTCAAAAAAAAAAAAAAAATAGGAGCAAGAATGTGAGAAATATATCAACCCAGAAGTTCTGATAACTGATCATCTCAGAGAGAAAACAGAGAACAATTGAGCTCCACCAAGAAAAAGAAAATGAGGCTTACATTACCAGAGAAAGAGGACAAAACATTTTGCAGAGCTAAAGGACACAAATTTTCAGATAAACTTACTAGTTCAGTGCGATTAAAAAAAAAATGCCAGGCACGGTGGTTCATGCCTCTAATCCCAACACTCTGGGAGGCTGAGGCGGGCAGATCACGAAGTCAGGAGATTGAGACAGTCCTGGGCAACATGGTGAAACCCCGTCTCTACTAAAAATACAAAAATAAGCTGGGTGTGGTGGCGGGTGCTGTAGTCCCAGCTACTTGGGAGACTGAGGCAGGAGAATCGCTTGAATCTGGAGTCAGAGGTTGCAGTGAGCCGAGATTGCACCACTGCACTCCAGTCTGGCAAAAGAGAGAGACTCCATCAAAAAAAAAAAAAAAAAAAAAAAAAGACTTACACATCTTTGACTAATTTTAGAGCACTAGGTAGAGGAGAGGACACTAAGGGCCCCCCGAAAGAAAAGAGCGAGAATCAATCCAATTTCGTTCTTTTTTTCTTATCTTTTCTTTTCTTTTTCTTTCTTTTTTTTTGAGACAGAGTCTTGCTCTGTCGCCCAGGCTGGAATGCAGTGGTGATCTCAGCTCACTGCAAGCTCTGCCTCCTGGGTTCAAGTGATCTCGTACCTTAGCCTCCTGAGTGGCTGAGATTACAGGCAGCTACCACCATGCCTGGCTAACTTTTGTATTTTTAGTAGAGACAGGGTTTCATCATATTTGCCAGGCTGGTCTCGAACTCGTGACGTCAAGTGATCTGCCCTCCTTGGCCTCCCAAAGTGCTGGGATGACAGGTATAAGCCACTGTACCCAGCCAATCAGATTTCTTTCTTTTTTTTTTTTTTTATTTGAGAGGGAGTCTCACTCTGTTGCCCAGGCTGGAGTGCAGTGGCCGGATCTCAGCTCACTGCAAGCTCTGCCTCCCGGGTTTACCGTTCTCCTGCCTCAGCCTCCCGAGTAGCTGGGACTACAGGCGCCCGCCACCTTGCCTGGCTAGATTTTTTGTATTTTTTAGTAGAGACGGGGTTTCACCGTGTTAGTCAGGATGGTCTTGATCTCCTGACCTCGTGATCTGCCCGTCTCAGCCTCCCAAAGTGCTGGGATTACAGGCTTGAGCCACTGCACCCGGCTCAGATTTCTTTTTTTTTTTTTTTTTTTTTTTTTTGAGTCGGAGTGTCGCTCTGCCGCCCAGGCTGGAGTGCAGTGGCCGGATCTCAGCTCACTGCAAGCTCCGCCTCCCAGGTTCCCGCCATTCTCCTGCCTCAGCCTCCCGAGTAGCTGGGACTACAGGCGCCCACCACCGCGCCCGGCTAGTTTTTTTGTATTTTTAAGTAGAGACGGGGTTTCACCGTGTTAGCCAGGATGGTCTCGATCTCCTGACCTCGTGATCCGCCCGTCTCGGCCTCCCAAAGTGCTGGGATTACAGGCTTGAGCCACCGCGCCCGGCCTCAGATTTCTTATAAACTACTAATACACTGTATTATGAAGACAGTGACATTGTTTTATTTATTTATTTATTTATTTATATTTATTTATTTTTTTGAGACGTAATCTCGCTCTGTCAACAGGCTGGAGTGTAGTGGCGTGATCTTGGCTCACTGCAGCCTCCTCCTCCTGGGTTCAAGCAATTCTCCTACCTCAGCCTCCCGAGTAGCTGGGACTACAGGCCTGCGCCAGCATGCCCGGCTAATTGTTGTATTTTTAGTAGAGACAGGGTTTCACCATGTTGGCCAGGATGGTCTCGATCTCTTGACCTCTGTGATCTGCCTGCCTCAGCCTCCTAAAGTGTTGGGGTTACAGGTGTGAACCACTGCGCCCAGTCTTTATTATTTATCTATTTAATTTATTTTTTTGAGATGGAGTTTTGCTCTTGTGGCCTGGGCCTGGAGTACAATGGTGTGATCTCGGCTCATTGCAACCTCTGCCCCCTAGGTTCAAGCAATTCTCCTGCCTCAGCCTTCCGAGTAACTGGGATTACAGGCATGTGCCACCACGCCTGGCTAATTTTTTTTTTTTTAGTAGAGACGGGGTTTCTCTGTGTTGATCAGGCTGGTCTCGAACATCCGACCTTAGGTGATCCACCCGCCTCGGCCTCCCAAAGTGCTGGAATTACAGGTGTGAGCCACCACGCCCAGCCTGTTTATTTTTTTTGAGACGGAGTTTTGCTCTTTTTGCCCAGGCTCGAGTGCAATAGTGCAATCTCGGCTCACTGCAACCTCCACCCACCAAGTTCAAGCAATTCTCGTGCATCAGCCTCCCGAGTAGCTAGGATTACAGGTGTGCACCACCGTGCTCAGTTAATTATGTATTTTTAGTAGAGATGGGGTTTCGCCACGTTGCTCAGGCTGGTCTCGACCTCAAGTGATACACCCACCTCGGCCTCCCAAAGTGGTGGGATTACAGGTATGGGCCACCGCGCCTGGCCAATGGTTTTATTTTCAATCTAAATTTTCATCCAAGCTGTAAGTCATTTATTAGGATACAATATTTTGTTTGTCTTGAGACAGAGTCTCACTCTGTCCCCCAGGCTGGAGTGCAGTGGTACAATCTTGGCTCACTGCAACCTCTGCCTCCTGGGTTCATTGATTCTCCTGCCTCAGCCTCCGAGTAGCTGGGATTACAGTCATTCGCCACCAGCCTCAGCTAATTTTTGTATTTGTAGTAGAGACGGGGTTTCACCATGTTGGCTGGGCTAGTCTGGAACTCCTGACTTCAAGTGATCCACCTACCTCGGCCTCCCAAAGTGCTGGGGTTACAAGTGTAAGCCAGAGAACTCCAGATGCAATCTTTTTTTTTTTTTTTTTTTGAGATGCTGTCTTGCTCTGTTGCCCAGGCTGGAGTGCAGTGGCACAATCTCAGCTCACTGCAACCTCTGCCTCCTGGGTTCAAGTGATTCTCCTGCTTCAGCTTCCTGAGTAGGTCGGACTACAGGCACCTGCCATCACGCCTGGCTAATTTTTTGTGTTTTTAGTAGAGAAGGGATTTCACTGCATTAGCCAGGATAGTCTCAATCTCCTGACCTTGTGATTCACCTGCCTCGGCCTCCCAAAGTGCTGGGGTTACAGGTGTAAGCCACCATGCCTGGCCCCAGATGCAATCTTTTTTTTTACATTCAAAGATTCAGGGCTGGGCATGGTGGCTCACACCTGTAATTCCAGCACTTTGGGAGGCTGAGGTAGGAGGATCACCTGAGGCCAGGAGTTAGAGATCAGCCTGGGCACTACAGTGAGACCCTGTTGCCACAAAAAGTTTTAAAAATTAGCTAGGTGTGATGATGGACACCTGTAGTTCAACTACTCTGGAGGCTGAGGCAGGAGGATCACTCGAGCCCAGTCAGGCTGCAGTGAGCTTTGATTATGCCACTGCATTCTAGCCTGGGCAGTAGAGCGAGACTCTCAAAAAAACAAAACAAAACAAAACAAATATTCAGAAGTTCTACTTAGGCACATCATTTTAAATTGCTTGTAGGTATACTGTGGCAAAATGGAGCAATGAATAAACCCAGGAGATAGAGAATGCAGTGAGCTAGGACTGTGACACTATACTCCCAGGCTTCCTTGCTGGGGCGTCAGAGCAAGCCTGTCTCTTAAAAAAAAGAAGGGCAAATTAGCGGGGCGTGGTGGCAGGCGCCTGTAGTCCCAGCTACTCAGAGGCTGAGGCGGGAGAATGGCGTGAACCCGGGAGGCGGAGCTTGCAGTGAGCCGAGATCGCGCCACTGCACTCCAGCCTGGGAGACACATCGAGACTCCATCTCAAAAAAAAAAAAAAAGAAAGAAAGGCTGGTAATCCGGGCACTTTGGGAGACCAAGGTGGGCAGATCATTTGAGTTCAGGAGTTCGAGACCAGCCTGGCCAACCTGGTGAAACCCCATCTCCACTAAAAATACAAAAATTAGACCAGGCGTGGTGGCTCACGCCTGTAATCCCAGCACTTTGGGAGGCCGAGGCAGGTGGATCATGAGGTCAGGAGTTCGAGACCAGCCTGGCCAACATGGTGAAACCCTGTCTCTACTAAAAATACAAAAATTAGCTGAGCATGGTGGCGGGTGCCTGTAATCCGAGTTACTCGGGAGGCTGAGGCAGGAGAATCGATTGAACCTGGGAGGTGGAGGTTGCAGTGAGCTGAGATCATGCCATTGCACTCCAGCCTGGACAACAAGAGCAAACAAAAAAAAAACTAAATTAACTAAACTAAAAATACAAAAATTAGCTGGGCCTGGTAGTGCATGCCTGTAATCCCAGCTACTCGGGAGGCTGAGGCAGGAAGATCTCCTGAACCCGGGAGGCAGAGGTTGCAGTGAGCCGAGATGGTGCCATTGCACTCCAGCCCGGGTGACACAGCAAGACTCTGTTTCAAAAAAAAAAAGAAAGAAAGAAAGAAGGCGAAGGAAGGAAGGAAGGAAGGAAGGAGGAAGGAAGGAAGGAAGGAAGGAAGGAAGGAAGGAAGGAAGGAAGGAAGGAAGGAAGGAAGGAAGGAAAGAAAGAAAAGGAAGGAAAGAAAGAAAAGGAAGGAAAAAGAAAGAAGAAAGAAAAGAGAAAGAAAGGAAAGAAAGAAAGAAAGAGAAAGAAAGAAAGAGAGAGAAAGAGAGAGAAAGAAAGAGAAAGAAAGAAAGAAAGAAAGAAAGAAAGAAAGAAAGAAAGAAAGAAAGAAAGAAAGAAAGAAAGAAAGAAAGAAAGAAAGAAAGAGAAAGAAAAGAAAGAAGGGAGGGAGGGAGGGAAGGGAAGGAAGGAAGGAAGGAAGCCAGCCAGGCGGGTGGCTCATGCCTGTAATCCCAGCACTTTGGGAGTCTGAGGTGGGTGAATCACCTGAGGTGGGGAGTTCAAGACCAGCCTGACCACCATGGAGAAACCCCGTCTCCACTAAAAATACAAAAAATTAGCCGGGCATGGTGGCACATGCCCTGTAATTCCAGCTACTCGGGAGGCTGAGGCAGGAGAATCGCTTGAACCCGGGAGATGGAGGTTGTGGTGAACCAAGATCATGCCATTACACTCTAGCTTGGGCAACAAGAGCGAAACTCCATCTCGAAAAGAAAAAAAAAAAAAAAAAGATTGCATCTGGCAGCGCAGTGGCTCATGTTTGTAATCCCACGCTTTAGGAGGTTGAGGTGGGAGGATCACTTGAGGCCAGGAGTTCGAGACCAGCCTGGCCAATATGGTGAAACCCCATCTCTACTAAAAATACAAAAAAAAAAAAAAAAAAATGCTGGGCGTGGTGGTGGGAGCCTGTAGTCCCAGCTACTTGGGAAGCTGGGGCAGGAGAATGGCGTGAACCTGGGAGGGGGAGCTTGCAGTGAGCCGAAATTGCACCACTGCACTCCAGCTGGGCAACAGAGCGAGACTTCGTCTCAAAAAAAAAAAGCAAAAGACATTAGCCGGGCGTGGTGGCGCATGCCTGTAATCCCAGCTACTTGGGAGGCTGAGGCAGGAGAATCACTTGAACTCGGGAGGTGGAAGTTGTAGTGAGCCAAGATTGTCCCACTGCACTCCAGCCTGGGCAACAGGAGCGAAACTCCTTCTCAAAAAAAAAAAGAAAGGAGAAAAAAAAAAGAGAAAAGACACTAGGAGTCAAAGAAACGAAGAAACAGTGGCTCTAACTCAGGAGCACCATACCAGAAAGACTTGCGATGACAGCACTAACAGAGTCTACCTTTCTTTATTAGAGCTGGACAAGGGCTTCAGGACAGACGGCTCTGGGAAAGGGGGACTTGATGAAATACCTGCTATGGAGACACACTGCCTTATTGCAGAACCCTGTTTATTCTTTCTATTTGAATGAGACCTTGGAGGTGTGCAGTTCATGACCTACATGAAAGGAACTATTGGAAATGCCTAAGAGAAACAATTATAAACTCTAGGAAAAGGTGACACTTTTGAGTGTATACTAAGTGCCAATTGTTCTAAGTCCTTTTACATGTATTAACTCACTTAATCCTTAGGAGAGCCCTGTAGGTCTTATCCACATTTTGCAATGAGGAAACAGGGACAGAAAGATTAAATAACTTGCTCAGAATTAATACAGCTAGGGGGTGCTCAAGCACTTCCTAGGGTTTGACCCTCGCAGGGCTCCAAGAGCTGATAAACTTTTTTTTTGAGGCAGAGTTTCACTCTTGGCGCCCAGAGTTTCACTCTTGTCTTAGTGCAATCTCGGCTCACTGCAACCTCCACAGGAAGCGTTTCTCCTGCCTCAGCCTCCCCAACTAGGATCCTCCCTGGGATTACAGGCATGCGGCACCAGGCCCAGCTGATTTTTTGTATTTTTAGTAGAGACAGTGTTTCACCACGTTGGCCAGGCTAGTCTCAAACTCCTGACCTCAGATGATCCGCCCACCTCGGCCTCCCAAAGTGCTGAGATTACAGGCGTGAGCCACTGCACCCAGCCAGAGCTGATAGACTCTTAATTCATATTCTATAGATCCTCTTAAGAGAAGACATATAGTTAAAATAAAGAATTTGGCTCTTCATGAACAACATTTGCAAGGTAACAACTACTACTAAGTGATTTAACCAAATGTAGTGATAAATCTGTATTGCAAGATTGATAGTTCTTTTTGTGCTTTTTTTTTTTTTTTTTTTTTTTGAGACGGAGTCTCGATTTCGCCAAGGCTGGAGTGCAGTGGCGCAATCTTGGCTCACTGCAAACTCTGCCTCCCGGGTTCATGCCATTCTCCTGCCTCAGCCTCCCGAGTAACTGGGACTACAGGCACCTGCCACCACACCCAGCTAATTTTTTGTATTTTTAGTAGAGACAGGTTTTCACTGTGTTAGCCAGGCTGGTCTCGATCTCCTGATGCCGTGATCTGCCCGCCTCGGCCTCCAAAAGTGCTGGGATTACAGGCATGAGCCACGGCTCCCTGCCGATAGTTATTTGTAAGAATGTCAAGTTTTCATCTTCCAGGGCACATTTGTTGCTATACTTGATATGGTTAGGCTTTGTGTCCTCACCCAAATCTCACCTTGAACTGTAATTCCCATATCCCCGTGTGTCAAGGTGGAGGTAACTGAATCATGGGGGTGGTTTCCTGGTTTTCCCCATGCTGTTCTCATGACAGTGAGTTCTCATGAGATCTGATGTAGTTTTTTTTTTTTTTTTTTTGAGACAGAGTTTCACTCTGTCGCCCAGGCTGGAGTGCAGTGGTGCCATCTCGGCTCACTGCAACCTCCACCTCCCCGGTTCAAGTGATTCTCGTGACTTGGCTTCCCGAGTAGCTAGGACTACAGGTGCACACCACCACTCCCGGCTAATTTTTGTATTTTTGGTAGAGATGGGGTTTCACCGTGTTGCCCTGGTTGTTCTGGAATTCCTGACCTCAAGCAATCCACCCACCTTGGCCTCTCAAAGTGGTGGGATTACAGGCTTGAGCCACCTTGCCTGGCCCAGATCTAATGGTTTTATAAGGGGCTTCCCTCTCACACTTCACTGTGCAATTCAGCTTGCTGCCTCCATGTGAAGAAGGACATATTTGCTTCCCCTTCCGCCATGATTGTAAGTTTCCGGAGGCCTCCCAGCCATGCTGAACTGTGAACCTTTCCTTTATAAATTACCCAGCCTCCAGCAGTTCTTTATAGTGGTATGAAAAAGGAGTAGGCCGGGTGCAGTGACTCATGCCTGTAATCCCAGAACTTTGGGAGGCCAAGGCAGATGGATCAGCTGAGGTCAGAAGTTTGAGACCAGCCTGGTCAACATGGTGAAACCCCACCTCTACCAAAAATAAAAAAATTAGCTGGGTGTGGTGGCGGGCACCTGAAATCCCAGCTACTCGGGAGGCTGAGGCAGGAAAATTGCTTCAATCCAGGTGGTGGAGCCCTACACTCCAGCCTGGGGGATAAGAGTGAGACTGTCTCAAAAAAAAAAAAAAAAAAAGAAAAGAAAAGAAAGAAGAAGAAAGGAAGAAAGAAAGCGAAAGAAAGAAAGAAAAACAGACTAATAATCAAAATTTATAAATTAAGAAATAGTTCCCATTTCAATAGATGTACCTAAAAGAAAAAAAGAAAGAATATTCAAAGCATATTATTTTAAAATATGGCAACTATCTGAAGAAACAGCTAAGAAATCTTGTCAAGAGTAAGTTTTGGGACTAGAAAACACTAGGACAGAAGACTTACTTTCATTATAAGCCTTTTGTTTCTTTAGCCACTGTGTATTCTTTTTATAAAAATAAAAGTTAATAGTCAAAGATCTTTCATTTTCTCTGTATTGTAATTACATTTCTCCAAGTATACATTGTGCTTCCTGTCACTGCACATTTAAAATTACTGTTTCTTCTTTTGTAATGTGATTCTCTTCCATTTCTTCTTTTTTATTTTTGAGACAGGGTTTTGCTCTGTTGCTCGGGCTGGAGTGCAATGGCATAATCTCAGCTCACTGCAGCCTTGACCTCTTGGGCTCAAGCAATCCTACCACCTCAGCTTCCCTAGAAACCGGGGTACAGGCACAAGCCACCACGCTCAGCTAATTTTTGTAGTTTTTTGTGGAGATTGGGTTTCACCATGCTACCCAGGCTTTCCATTTCTATAAATCGAAATCTTATCTCCCATAGGAGACAGTCCCACGGTCCAAATTTCCCACAGGACTCAACTGTTCCAGTAGTGATCGACATTCCACCTGTTGTTTGTTTGTTTGAGACAGGGTTTCACTCTGTTGCCCAAGCTAGAACGCAGTGGCACAATCATGGCTCACTGCAGCCTCAACCTCCTAGTCTCAATTGATCCTCCCACCTCAGTCACCCAAGTAGCTAGAATGACAGGTGGGTGCCAGCTAATTTTTTCTTTTGTAAAGACAGGGGTCTTGGCTGGGCGCGGTGGCTCATGCCTGTAATCTCAGCACTTTGGGAGGCCAAGGTGGGCAGATCACAAGGTCAGGAGATCAAGATCATCCTGGCTAACATGGTGAAACCCTATCTCTACTAAAAATAAAAAATAATAAAAATAAAAAATAAAAATAAATAAATAAATAAAAATTAAGCATGGTGGCATGTGCCTGTAGTCCCAGCTACTCAGGAGGCTAAGGCAGGAGAATCACTTGAACCCGGGAGGTGGAGATTGCAGTGAGCTGAGATCGCGTCACTGCACTCCAGCCTCGGCAAAAGATGAGACTCTGTCTCAAAACAAAATAAAATAAAATAAAATAACAAAAATGAGAAACAAAAAAACAGTGAGCTGTGTTGCCCAGGCTGATCTCAAACTCCTGGCCTCAAGTAATCCTCCTGCTTCAGACTCCCAAAGTGCTAGAATTACAGGCTTGAGCCGCCATGCCCAGTCTCACCTTCTATATTCTTGTTAGCTGTCTGTTGATTGTAAACTCCTTATGCACAATATTTTTACGTCATGGCATTTAACAGTCACTTAATTAATATCAACTTTATTAAATTCATCATAAAAATCAAGAGGAGCAGAGGAAATGGGACTAAGGAGGGTGCCATCAGTGACATTAAGTGCATCAGAAAGATGGAGAATATTAGAGCTAGACATTGTATGTGGCCAACAGTTTGAGCATTTTTTTTTTTTTTTTTGAGACGGAGTCTTGCTGTGTCGCCCAGGCTGGATATCAGTGGCACGATCTCCGCTCACTGCAACCTCCGCCTCCCGCATTCAAGTGATTCTCTTGCCTCAACCTCCTGAGTAGCTGGGATTACAGGCACGCACCACCATGCCTGGCTAATTCTTTTGTATTTTTAGTAGAGCTGGGGTTTTGCCATGTTGGCCAGGCTGGTCTTGAACCCCTGACCTCAGGCGATTTGATTGCCTTGGCCTCCCAAAGTGCTGGGATTACAGGTGTGAGCCACGATGCCTGGCCCTGCATCATTTTAAAGGCACATTTCCCCCCCTGCCTGGTTGGTACCGCTTGACTGACACCGTGAGGTATCCAACCCTCACCTTACAGGATTCCTGCCGGAATTTACACAGCAAATGTTTCTCCTATATTTGAGGATTCCTAAGGGGCGGAGAATCGAGTTGCAATGCCAGCCCTTTCTGGGCTTCTGCTGAATTATCATTGTTGAATGATATTAATCATAAGCAGGACATTAAAATGGAAATGAACTCAGGCAGAAATCCTGATTTGCTCTTCCTCTGCTGTCAGAATCCTGTTCTCCCCAAAGCCAAATGGCAGTCTTGTTTCTACCTGTTCTGAATATTTGTAATTCCCTTCATCCTTCTATATGAACTGTAAAAGCTAGGTAACTGTGACTCTTAAAACACAATAATTGTCAGTAAAATAGAAATCATGTATCATCAGTGAAGAATAAGGTCTTCAGAGGCCGGGCGCAGTGGCTCGAGCCTGCAATCCCAGCACTTTGGGAGGCTGAAGCAGGTGGATCACGAGGTCAGGAGTTTGAGATCAGCCTGGCCAGCATGGTGAAACCCCGTTTCTACTAAGAATACAATAATTAGTCAGGCGTGGTGGTGCGCGACTGTAATCCCAGTTACTTGGGTGGCTGAGGCAGGAGAATTGCTTGAACTTGGGAGGTGGAGGTTGTAGTGAACCGAGATGGCACTACTGCACTCCAACCTGGGCAACAGAGCAAGACTCCGTCTTGGGGGAAAAAAAAAAAAAAAACGGCCTGCAGACAACTCACACGTCTCTGCCATTTCCATGAAAAAGTGGAATTACCGTGAGACTGGAGATGATGTAATATTTGAGATATATATATATGTATGTATATATATTTTTTAGACAATCTCTGTCACCCAGTGGTGTGATCATGGCTCATTGTAAGCCTGTAGCTCCTGGGCTCAGGTGATCCTCCCACTTCAGTCTCCCGAAAACTGGAACTATAGGTGCACACCCGCCACCATGCCCAGCTATTTATTTATTTATTTATTTTAAAGAGATGGAGTCTTGCCATGTTGCCCAGACTGGTCTCGAACTCCTGGACTCAAGCAGTCCTCCCGCCTTGGACTACCAAGGTGCTGTGATTACATGCATGAGCCACTGTGACCGGCCTACTTAATCTGAAAGTCCCCATTTTACAGGCAAGGAAACTAAGGAAAATTTAGCGCCTCGCCAGAGTTTATAACGTCTGTGAATGTTCTCCTCTGAATCAGCTGTGGGGACTGAGAAATGTTTGACTGCCATGCTGTGTGGATGCCTTGTCATTAAGACAACCTCCAAGCTATGTATGTGTAGAGAGAAGAAAGTGAGAACCAGTCTACTTTTAATATCCCTAATAAGCCATGGCTTCTAAAAAGACACATCCTGCTGCTCACAATTACAAGCTTCCATGGGCAGCCAAGCTGCCAAATGGTCAAAAAATGCAGAGGGTTTAGTCCCTGGGTCTGGCCTACATCTAAAAGTAAGGTAGTTTTGGGGTGACCAGTATTTTGCTTTTCAGCTTTTAGCCTGAGGTGGGTTGCAAAGGGACAGCTTCCTTTCAGTCCCTGCGGTTGACGTTCCTCTTGGAGGGGACATGCCAGAGGCATTCAGAAGACTAAACTGCCAGGGTTTCCTTGGGGTAGGGGTTGGGGGCCACCAAGGTGGATCTCTTCAAAAAGACTCCAAAACATGGATGCTTCATGGGCTGCCTTGCTTTGGAGAAGTCCACTAAGCTCCTAAGGTGGCGCAAAGTTTGTCCAAAGAAGACACAGGAATGACTGACACCCCAGAATGACTGACACCCCCAAATTTGTGCTTAGAGTGGGGCGTGTCCCATGTCCCTCAGGACTGCAGTGCGTAGAGAGGTGTGAAGGCTGGGACCAGCTCTTCCACAGAGCAACATGGCCGGGCCCAGGGAAATTTAAGGAGTGTTGGTCATGGCTGAAATGGTGGCCTTCTTGTCTTTCCGCAGTCCTCAGCCTGGAGAGCACCTCCAGCTTCAGGTCCAGCTCCTTGTCCCCTGAGGCAGGGCGGTTTGCTCAGGCCAGTCACTTTTTTTTTTTTTTGAGAAGTTTTGTTCCTGTTGCCTAGGCTGGAGTGCGGTGGCACGATCTTGGCTCACCACAACCTCTGCCTCCTGGGTTCAAGCGTTTCTCCTGCCTCAGCCCCCTGAGTAGCTGGGATTACAGGCATGTGCCACCAAACCCAGCTAATTTTGTATTTTTAGTAGAGACAGGGTTTCTCCATGTTGGTCAGGCTGGTGTCGATCTCCCTCCCTTAGGTGATCCGCGCGCCTTGACCTCCCAAAGTGCTGGGATTACAGGCACCTACATGCTCATAATAGTTCTCAGAATTGCACTTCACTGTGTAGAAAAGGTGAGGATTTTCTGCTTCTACAGCATCCATCAGGGTTCTGAAGTCCATACGAAATGTATCCCCTGGAACAGTCGCAGCTGCCTGTGTTATCTGTTGCTAGTCCTTGTGAGGCACCAATCTTGGTGTTTTAATGTCTGCCCCTGGCATCATGCCTAGTCTCTACAAATGCCGGTAATGATGAAAAATGGCAACTCCCCATTTTCTAGTTGGCTTTTGCAGATCCAGACTCAGCACTATGGTGCTCCTTACATGTCTTACTGACTTCTAGTGTGTTTTTCTATTAGTCCATTCTCACACTGCTGTAAATAACTCCCTGAAGCTGGGTGTGGTGGTTCATGGCTGTAATCCCAGCACTTTAGGAGGTTGAGGCAGGTGGATCACCTGAGGTCAGGAGTTCGAGACCACCATGATCAATATGGTGAAACCCCGTTTCTACTAGAAATACTACTACTCGGGAGACTGAGGCAGGAGAATCGTTTGAACCTGGGAGGCGGAGGTTACAGTGAGCTGAGATTGCGCCACTGCACTCCAGCCTGGGCAACAAGAGCAAAACTCCGTCTCAAAAAACAAAGCAAAACAAAACAAAAACCTGCCTGGGACTGGGTAATTTAGAAAGGAAAGAGGTTTAATTGAGTCAGTTCCAGATGACTGGGGAGGCCTCAGGAAACTTAATCATGGTGGAAGGGGAAAGGGAAGAAAGGCACATCTTATATGGCGGCAGGGGAGAGCCAGAGCAAGGAAGGGCCACACCTTTAAACCATCAGATGTCGTGAGAACTTCACTATCAAGAGAACAGCATGGGAGAAACCGCCCCCGATTCAGTCACCTCCCACCTGGTCCCTCCCTCGACATGTGGGGATGACAATTTGAGATGAGATTTGGGTGAGGACAAAGAGCCAAACCATGTCACTATTCGAGCTTCTTCAAGAAGAATGGATGTAGTGCTGTTTACTAAAAATAACAGGTTTTATTCAGAATGACATGCTCCTTGCTCAAGAACAACAAGAGTAACCAGAGAACCAGGGGAGAAAGGTGCTTTAAGTTAGCAATCAGCATGGATAAAGAAACGTTTGAGAAATACCCCAAAACTGAAGTACTGATCAGTAGCCTGGCCCAGGTTCCTTAGACGTGATACTTGTACATGTTCCTGTTAGGCCTTTTTTCTTTGAGACAAGGTGTCGGTCACCCAGGCTGGAGTGCAGTGGTGCGATCTCAGCTCACTGCAGCCTCTGCCTCCTGGGCTCAAGCAATCGTCCCCACCTCAGCCTCCTGAGAAGCTGCGGAAACCGGCACGTCCCACCATGCCTGGCTTATTTTTTAAATTTTTTGGTAGAGATGGGTTCTACGTTGCCCTGCTAAGACTTTGAAATAAGATACAATAGTGAAATAAATGAAGGTTATTACTCTCACGGGAGTGAAAGGTTGAAGGTGTGGTTTAGAGTAGAAATGTGCGTGATTCTGCAATCTAGTTTCCATCCTCCCTACCTTGCTGGCTTATGGCTAACTCCTTGTAGGAAATGCTGTCAGCGTCACCTAAGCAGGCTACAAAGCTGCTTGTCAGAGCAGGACAGTTTATGTGAGTAGCAAAGACAAAAAAAGTCTTGTCAGTGCAAGTATTGGGGGTGGAAGGTCAACCCATTATGGGTAAAATACAAAACTAGGCATGATAGCTTTTTTTTTTTTGAGACAGGGTCTCACTGTCACTCAGGCTGGAGTGCAGTGGTGCAAATGTACATGTTTCAGGCTTTTATTTAGTTACGAAACTTCAGATGGAGTCTCACTCTATTGCCCAGGTTGGAGTGCAGTGGCACAATCTTGGCTCACTGCAACCTCCGTCTCCCAGGTTCAAGTGATTCTCCTGCCTCAGCCTCACGCAAAGTTGGGACTACAGGCGTGCACCACTATGCCCGGCTAATTTTTGTATTTTTAGTAGAGACGGGGTTTCACTATGTTGGCCAGGCTAGTCTCAAACTCCTGACATCAGGTGATCTGCCTACCTCGACCTCCCAAAGTGCTGGGGATTACAGGCGTGAGCCACCACACCCAGCCTATTTTTTTTTGAGACAGAGTTTCGCTTTTATTGCTCAGGTTGGAGTGCAATGGTGCAATCTTGGCTCACTGCAACCTCCACTCCCAGGTTCAAGTGATTCTCCTGCCTTAACCTCCCAAGTAGCTGGGATTACAGGCATGCACCACCACGTCTGGCTAACTTTTTTGTATTTTTAATCAAGACGGGGTTTCTCCATGTTGGTCAGGCTTGTCTGCCTTGGCCTCCTGAGTGCTGGGATTACAGGCATGAGCCACCACACCTGGCCTATTTATTTATTTTTGAAACACAGTTTTGCTCTGTTGCCCAGGCTGGAGTGCAGTGGCACGATCTTGGCTCACTGCAACCTCCGACTTCCAGGCTCAACTGATTCTCCCACCACAGTCTCCTGAGCAACTGGGACTACAGGTGTGCACCACCACACTCGGCTGATTTTTGTATTTTTGGTAGAGACAGGGTTCACCATGTTGCCCAGGCCGGTCTTGAACCCTTGAGGTCAAGTGACCTACCTGCCTCGGCTGCCCTCCCAAAGTGCTGGGATTAAAGGTGTGACTCGCTGCACCCAGCCATGATAGCTTTTCTTACCTCTCATTCTGGTCACCTCTTATCCCAGGTATGTTTATGTAATCTGCTTGCTCTCGATTTTTTTTTTTTTTTTTTTTTTTTTTGAGACGGAGTCTCACTCTGTCGCCCAGGCTGGAGTGCAATGGTGTGATCTCAGCTCACTGCAACCTCCATCTCCCAGGTTCAAGCGATCTCCTGCCTTAGCCTCCCGAGTAGCTGGGACTATAGGCACATGCCACCACGCCCGGGTAATTTTTGTATTTTTAGTAGAGACGGCGTTTCACCATGTTAGCCAGGATGGTCTCAATCTTCTGACCTCGTGATCCACCCACCTTAGACTCCCAAAGTGTTGGGATCATAGGCGTGAGCCACTGCACCCAGCCTTGAATTTGTTGTGAAACTAAATATGTGAGTGCAGAACTTGCAACGAATGGATGAACCATAGACTAATATGAATCAAAGGCTGCTATTAAATTTTTTTTTTTTTTTTTTGAGACGGAGTCTCGCTCTGTCGCCCAGGCTGGAGTGCAGTGGCGCGATCTCGGCTCACTGCAAGCTCCGCCTTCCCGGGCTTACGCCATTCTCCTGCCTCAGCCTCCCGAGTAGCTGGGACCACAGGCGCCCGCCACCTCGCCCGGCTAGTTTTTTGTATTTTTTAGGTAGAGACGGGGTTTCACCGTGTTCGCCAGGGTGGTCTCGATCTCCTGACCTCGTGATCCGCCCGTCTCAGCCTCCCAAAGTGCTGGGATTACAGGCTTGAGCCACCGCGCCCGGCTAAATTCTTAGGTTAAAAAAATAACCTCTTGGCCAGGCCTGGTGGCTCAGGCCTGTAATCCCAGCACTTTTTTAGGAGCCTAGGACAGGAGGATTGCTACAGTGAGCCATGATCATGCCATTGCACTCCACCCTGGGCAACAGGGTAAGATAACATCTCAAAAAAAAGCCACCCCCTAAAACCAATTTCTTGTTTGGAAATTCCGAATGTCCCTCAGAATTTATCATCCACTATGTTCTTCCTTAGCCACTGTAAGCTACATCCGAGTACCCAGGCAGGAAGTTTGAAGGTGGCTTTTGATTTCTAATTAGGATATTCAGACTCCAGCATCTCAACAGAAAATATGCAGAGACATTCTATCAACTTGTGACATACCAGGGGTACATGAATATTCAGGGCTCCACACTACTATATAATGCTGCATTTCTTGGTTTTATTTGAAACAGTGCATATTTTTAGCATTTTATGGTAGGATTTTACACTTGTCATTTACACAAATTACAAGGTTCTGCTTCAAGTTTTTAAAAAAAATTTAAAAATTCAGCCCATGTGCAGCACAAGAATATGCAAAACTACTTTACATTATACACACTTTTTATCAAAGGAGATACAAAATTCTGGCTTGTAGTTTTAGACAAATACAAGAAGCTTCAAACTAGACACAAAGGGTTAACATTAATTCTCAAATATAAGTCTGCACTTTTGTGTTGTAGTTCTCTGAGATGTGAATACCAAATTCCAAGGGATTTTTATGTTTTCCTTCAAAAAGGAAAACTAAAAAAATTCCCGTAAACAAGTCCCTCCCCATCAGCTTGATCTTTCTACAATCCTGCTCTTGCTTCCCTTAGTGCCAGACACTTGCATCATGTTACAGAATTGAGGTGGGCCATTTACATCAGACAAAGACCAGATCCTTTTGAGTAACTCCTCTCCTGCAAAAATCTAAACAAGAATGTATTGATGCAGATAGTTCTGCTACATTTTGTTTAATATGATGTAACTCTTGGTAATCTAGTAAACTGACGCCGGGCAATTAATCAAAGGGAGGAAGAGACAAAGGTCCCTATCAATGCACTTTTTGTTGGTGACACATTGGAAACCTTAGGAATCAAGTTGTCTGATGCTAAGAGAACTTTAATCTCTTTCTAAATAGAACACACCTACTGACCGCTTGAGGGACTTCTCTGATACTTATGCATAGATACTCTTTTTCAGCATGTTGGAGGCAATATTTTATACTTTCTAAAGGGTTCTGAAGAGGCAATAAGGAAGAGTAGGGCTTTTTCTGCCCCTGTAAAGGTATCGTTTTCTATCATTGGTATCCATTGTTCCCTAAGCATCTTCTGATACCTAAATGTGTGTATATGCATATTTAAAATAATTACCCATCTTTCAATCAATACACAGCCAACTCTTGATTATCTATGAGAAACATAAGTGACATTTACTCTCAAACTTCACTCTAACAGAATCATCCACCTTTGATACACTTCATTGTTTTACATCCCATGTACACTACAGCCTATCAAGACCAAGTTATAACACAAATGTTGTTTCCTCTGACCCATGCTAGGAATGTGTAAGGAAATGGAGTGAGCACATTCTGCTAGGGCTTTGCAGATGACCCTACAGTGGACAATGGGGGCAGGATAGAACTCTGGACATGAGAAAAGACAAATTTCACGTTCTTCCAGAATCAGGTCTTACATGCCTTCGTTATTTTGTTCTAAGTTTATGATTAAAATTAAAAACTGAGGCATAGTCACTATTTTATATAGATAATGGAGAGTTGACTGTCATCATGTAATGACTTTAGCTCTTTAACATGAAAAAATTCACAAGCATATGATAAAAAGATTAAAAAGACTGCCATGACATCTAGAAGCATTTATTTTATGCAAAAAACTTAAATATGATTATGTGTACACAAAGTGCACACATTACCTATGCTGAACAATGCTGAGACATAATATATTGATGCAAGTTTTCTAAAATAAACATAAAAATGAGCCCAGACCATCAGACAAAAGCAAAACACTTATTTCCCAGTAGCACAATGCTGAAAATTGATAGCAATCCTAAAACACCTCCAACTTTCCTTACAAAGCTGCCAAAGTCCAACTATTTTTTAAAAATTGACTTTTTTTTTACATTAATAAAAATCTGGTGACAAACATTATAAAACCAAATGCTGGACAGTCTTTACTCCTTTAAAATTCCAAATATTCCAACATAATCACAGGAGTAAAAACCATTTTAAAGTGATATGCTTTATGAAACAAACAACAATATGTACACTTATTGCAAATTATATTAAACTAAAATGAGGGGAAATCAAAATATGAACTGTTTACTACTTGCAAATCAATAATTTTAATTATTTTCTCACTCTGATAAAAATCAGAAAGCAACATTTATAAAATTGCCACCACATCACTTTTCATAGCAGGGAACCGAAATCTGTACATCTCATTTTTGCAGAAAAGTAGGCAGGCAGAAAGAATTATACATAAAAGTTTCCAAAAGGAAAAACAAAGAAATATTTAATCTGATCTCTTTTCTTTTAAAAAATTAATTCAGTAGACTTCTATTTTTTCCTGTGTAACATGGGAATTCCTGGCTCTAAAATGGATGAATTTTCAGTGTCAGTGTAAAGACATCTTGTTACTTTCTTTAAAATAAAAACTGCAGCGTGGAAATTAATGGTGTATTACGCATTTAAACTCCAGATAGGCAGGAACTGGAACCAAGTGTTAAGCAATTTGCTTAATTATTGACTTTTCATAAGAAAAGTCTAGGGGAAGGGGGAGAACAGAGTTGCTTTTAGCCTCTCTCTCAAGAGTTTCTGCTGTACATTTCCATCAGAGGACTTGTGGTCATGTGAAAAGGAAGTAATAGTTTCTGTAGTTTTCAAGGCAGAGAGTGTGTGTTCTGAAGTAAGCTTCATTTTCTGTTCAGGGACATTTGTGAATCCAAGTTTTTGCAGAAGCTGGAGCCTGCTTCTGTTTGGCCTTCATTTTCTCCCTCTGCGAATGCGTTTTTACCTTAGGGATAAGAATAGAATGCACAGTTAGAAAAGATGTGGAGAAGATATAAACCAAACTAAAATGATTTCATTTCTATAGTTGTTATACAAAAAAAATTTTTTTTTTTTTTTAAACTTAAGCATCAGGCTCTCACTCTGTCACTCAGGCTGAAGTGCAGTGGTACGATCATGGCTCACTCAGCCCCAACTCCTGGATTCAAGTGGTCCTCCACGCTCAGCGTCCAGCCTGAGCCTCCCAGGTCGCAAGGACTATAGGCACACACCACCATCGTTGGCTAATTTTTAAATTATTTGTACAGACATAGGGTCTCATTATGTTGCCCAGGCTGGTCTTCAACTCCTGAGCTCAAGTGATCTGGGAATTCACTATGCTTCTCAGATTCACTACGGGGATTACAGGCATGAGTCACCGTGCTTGGCATGTTATCTAAAATCCTTAAAAAGTTTTTTCATTTTTTCACCTGAAACTTGGTTTAAAGAGCCTTTCCCTAAACTATATAAAAACAAAACACCAATAAAGGAGTTTTTGTTTTCAATGACAGTGCTGCTATCCGATGCCCTATTTGCTTACAACAATAAAAGCTATTTATGACACTATGGCAAAATGAATTTATAAAAAGCAAAATAACTTCCGAGACTCCTGAGCTGGGTAAACATATACGTTTCAGCATACTAAAAACACCCCAACCAAACCAGGAGGAAAAATCAGCGTTTTTTTTTTTTTTTTTTTTTAAAAGAGATAAGGAGGAATTCCCCCATCGCATTTCCCTAATAGGGAGGGAAATTCTGATCCCTGGAAGCACAGGAGAGTGGGACATGGCCTCTTTCTCAACTCCTCTCACCTGCTCCTCTTTGGGAGGAGGAGGAACTCATCTAATAGATGCGATTGGGGAAAAGGAACGAGCATGTTGGGTATGGCTTCACCAAGATTTGTTCTTTTGCCCTGAGAAGTGCATTCTGGTTTGTCTGTGGCTGTTCAATTCAGCGGCAAGGCATTAGCAGCCCAACTTGCCTAATTCATTCCACATTTTTATTTATTTTTATTTATTTATTTAGTTTTTTGAGATGGAGTCTTGCTCTGTTGCCAGGCTGGAGTGCAGTGGTGTGATCTGGGCTCACTGCAAGCTCCACCTCCCAGGTTCATGCGATTCTCCTGCCTCAGCCTCCTGAGTAGCTGGGACTACAGGTGTGCACCACCAGGCCCGGCTCATTTTTTGTATTTTTAGTAGAGACAAGGTTTCACCATGTTGGCCAGGACGGTCTTGAACTCCAGACCTCATGATCCGCCTGCCTTGGCCTCCCAAAGTGCTGGGATTACAGGCGTAAGCCACCATGCCTGGCCCATTCTACATTTTTAATCAGCCTGATAAAAAAAAAAAGACTGTCTCCTTTTCAACAAATTTTACACCTAAAAGAGAAAGAAAGATATATTCCCAAACTCCTTTACTATGTACATATTTTATAAAGGTAACAATGCCAAAAGAGCTAAGTGATTATTACAATTCATATAGAGACTATTAGTGATTATTATAATTCATAGACTATTAATTTGTTATACTATTTGAAGCAATTTTAACAATATGCTATTAAAGCTTTTTTTCCTTTCCTTTTTTTTTTGAGGCGGAGTCTTGCTCTATTGCCCAGGCTGGAGTGCAGTGGCATGATCTCGGCTTACCACAACCTCCACCTCCCAGGTTCAAGCAATTCTCCTGCCTTGGTCTCTTGAGTAGCTGGGACTACAGGTGTGCGCCCCCAAGTGCGGCTAATTTTTGTATTTTAAGTAGAGATGGGGTTTCACTATGTTGGCCAGGCTGGTCTTGAACTCTTGACCTCGTGATCAGCCTGCCTTGGCCTCTCAAAGTGCTGAGATTACAGGCGTGAACCACCGTACTGGCCAAAGAATTATTTACAAGCTGCCTGCTATACTTTCAGGAAGCTTCCCCTTCCTAGCCCTGAGTCCTCTGTATTTCCTGGGCTGCTCTCACAGACCTGTGAAAGACCCAGGTCACTGGAAGAGCCTCCTGGACTTGATTCTATGTACCAAGATGTACCAAGATGAATTGCCATCACTGAAAGCACTTGGCTTCTGAAAAATTTCATGTTATTTTGAGAAAAATTCACTTGTTACTAAAAAAAATTCATACTGAACTAATATATAGATGTTTAACACATGAGGATACACACTTGAGGATATATACTTAGGGGTTAATTTTGAGATATGAACCCACATGATGGGAGGAAACTTCAATATACAAATGAGCACAAAAACTCAGTAAATTCTTTGCTTTAAGAAAAACAAATTCTAAGATCCTCGAACACTCCCACACTAAGCATGCTAAACAAAACATGTTAATCCAAAGACTAGAAACCCACAGTCTGTTACCCTACAGATATTCTGTTTAAATTCAGATTCCTCAGAAGTCATAAATTTGGGGTTATTTTTCCACTGATGTTTATTGACAAGCTCATCTTCAAGGAAGAATTTGCCCTTAACTGTAAGCAAAACATACTCAAGAATCAGCAAATCTATTCAGAACATATTTTCAATTCAAAACATTAACTGTTTGCCCTTTGAATGATAGCCTTAACACAAAGAGGAAAAACAACTGAACTAAACTACTGAAATGACCATTCCTTCACCGGAAACTCAGAGACCCAACACTAATGTCCAGCTAATACTGTTGACTGTTCCCTGACCACAGTGAAAATGGCTGATTTTTATTGGTTTTATTGGGTGAACTAAATGAATTTTTGCAAAAGGACTAACAAGTCCAAATGCAGCCCAAAACATAAACAGGACTACTTACTGAAACCCACATACATGCAAATAGCTGAGAGAATACATTTACCACAAAAATCCGATCTAAAAATTCTAATGTTAACTTTAAAACCCTCAGCATCAACTCCCAGCTAAAACTGAGGCCAGTAGGATTTTGCGTATCCTCTCTCTGTTTTGGTGGTATAAAGTATCCTTGAACCATATAGGCAGGAATCAAGCTAAAAATAAACATTACTGACCTAATGTTGTGAGTAAAAACCTAGTAAGAGGAATTCTACAAGGGTTAGCACTTGCCACATATTAGAAGTTATGGCTGTGGTATTAAAATGGCTCTAGAAGCTTAACACATCAGAAATCTATCTAGAAGAGCTGAAGATGAAATGAAGTTAACAAACCTAAAGTGTAAACTGTAGTTGGCATATACTAGGGCCTCAAAAATGATTTTCACTAATTAATGATTAATCATAAAATATGATAGCAAATACCAAGTAATACAACTGGACAAGCTTTCTGGAGGTGGTGCTGGTGTGAAGTACCACTCTGGGGGGGATTCTGTACTCAGATCGACAAAAGAGCACGTATAAAAGACTGGGGTGAGGTTAGGAGGTGAGCTCTTTTAAGGTATTACTGCAGAGTTGTGATCAGAGCAGGAAATGATCATCTGGGAAGTGAAAAATAAAGCAAGTGAAAGGTGTGGAGAATCATGCAAGGAAAAATAAGACTGATAAATTGGGCATCTGGGGTTAGAATGCAGACACACAGAGAAGCACAAGTGTGCCAGGCCTTATTTATCAAGTAAAACCCAGGGCTGAACTTAGTGCAGCAATCCACATCAGACTCCACAAAGTAAGGCCCTTAAAGAGAGCTAATTCTATCACCCTAGGTTCATCTGTAGCTCAGTAATGTGTTTGACTGCTCTCAGGTTTGGCACCTCTATGTCTTCTCTTACCAGTTAGTTGGTTGAAACTGTAAATGATATAAAACCTGAACAGGATGATCCTCACCAGGTCTCACGAAAATGCAGGTGGAATGTCAAATCACTCACAGGGAATACTAGCAGTTTATGAGAGCTATGTTTAGAATCTTGTAGCAAGGTGGAAGCTGCAGTTCCACATGAAATAAAAATAGTTAGCACTTTCAGGATTTTGACCATTCAACTGAAGGACATTCAAAACATCAGCTGAGGCTGGGCGTGGTGGCTCATACCTGTAATCGTAACACTTTGGGAGGCTGAGGTGGGTGGATCACGAGGTCAGGAGATCAAGACCAGCCTAACCAACGTGGTGAAACCCCATCTCTACAAAAATACAAAAATTAGCTGGTGTGGTGGCACACACCTGTAGTTCTAGCTACTAGAGAGGCTGAGGCAGAAAAATTGCTTGAATCCAGGAGGTAGAGGTTGCAGGGAGCCAAGATTGTGCCACTACATTCCAGCCTGGGTGACTCCATCTAAAAAAAAAAAAAAAAAAAAAAAGAAATTTCTGGCCAGGCACGGTGGCTCACGCCTATAATCCCAGAACTTTGAGAGGCCGAGGTGGGCGAATCACCAGGTCAGGAGATCGAGACCATCCTGGTTAACACGGTGAAATCTCGTCTCCACTAAAAATACAAAAAATTAGCTGGGCGTGGTGGCGGGCACTTGTAGTCCCAGCTACTTGGGAGGCTGAGGCAGGAGAGTGGTGTGAGCCCAGGAGGTGGAGCTTGCAATGAGCTGAGATGGAGCCACTGCACTGCAGCCTGGGCGAGAGAGCGAGACTCCGTCTCAAAAAAAAAAAAAAAAAAAAATTCCAAATACTACATAAATTAATAAATTAGAGGAGAAACACAGCTGCAGCTACTGTTGTGAGCAGTATGTGAGGCAGACCAGATAATAAGTGACATGCTGGGATCTTAAGCCATGCCCTGTGTAGCACTAGCCAAGTGACCTGAGCAAAGTCCTTTCAGGTCTTCATTTCCTTACCGCTCATATAGTGTGGTACTTGCTTCATAATGGATGTTGGCAGGTCAGATATCTGCTCATAAAACATTTCCTACTGTCACTACTAATACAGATGCCAGGCACCTATCACTCAGGCTGGAGTACAGTGGCACCATCATGGCCCACTGGAGCTATGAACACTAAGGCTCAAAACAGTCCTCCTGCCACAGCATCCCAAGTAGCTGGGACCATACAGGTGAATACCACCATGCCTGGCTAATTTCTTTTTAAATTTTTTGTAGAGACAGGGTCTTGTTATAGTACCAAATACCATTTGAACTAATTTTTGTTAATTTTCATTTTTTTGAGACAGAGTCTCACTCTGTTGACCAGGCTGGAGTGCATTGGCATGATCTTGGATCACTGCAACCTCCGCCTCCCCGTTTTAAGCGATTCTCCTGCCTCAGCCTCCCAAGTAGCTGGGATGACAGGTGTGTGCCACCACGCCTAGCTAATTTTTGTATTTTTAGTAGAGATAGGGTTTCACCATGTTGGCTAGGCTGGTCTCAAACTCCCGACCTCAAGTGATCTGCCCGCCTAGGCTTCCCAAAGTGCTGGGATTAAAGGTGTGAGCCACCATGCCCAGCCCATTCGAACTTTTAATTTAACTTTTAATTTTCACCCCAGTCTTGTTCTTGGCATTGGGTGTTACATTCAATTAAAGTATGCCATTTTCAAAAACATCTGATCTATCTCTCGGTTTTCCTCTCTGACCCTAAAATGCAAGGATTTTGTTCGCATATACTACCAAAAGAGGTGAAAAAGATGAGTAGAGTTGATCTAATTTAACTGGTGATTATTTCAAATAAACTACTGTTTTTACTTAGTTACTAAAACTGTGTTCAGCTGGGTGCAATGGCTCACGCCTATAATCCCATTTATATAAGGGATCAAAAGCTATATAGCCCTTTATACCTGGGTTTCCTCCACTTTGAGGAGAAAATGACAGTACTGGGGAGAATGACAGTACTAAGCCACATAGAGTTGTTTTTGTTTTTTGAGATGGAGTCTTGTTCTGTCATCCAGGTTGGAGTACATGGTGCGATCTTGGCTCACTGCAACCTCCGCCTCCTGAGTTCAAGCAATTCTTCTGCCTCAGCCTTCTGAGCTGGGATTAGAGGCACGTGCCACCATGCTTGGCTAAATTTTGTGTTTTTAGTAGAGAGGGGATTTCACCATATTGGTCAGGCTGGTCTTGAACTCCTGACCTCGTGATCTGCCCGCCTTGGCCTCCCAAAGTGCTGGGATTACAGGTGTGAGCCATCGTGTCCAGCCATAGAGTCGTTTTAAGGATACCATGGGTTCACAAACAAAGAGCTTATTATTGAGCTTGGCTTATAATAAGCACTATATTACTGTTAGCTGTTTTTTTAACACAGTAAGTTTTAAAATTGTGATAAAATATATATCAAATACAATTTATCATTTTAACAATTTTTAAGTACAGAGTTTAATGGCATTAAGAATATAAAGGGACTGGCGCGATGGCTCACACCTGCAATCCCAGCACTTTGGGAGGCTGAGGCAGGCGGATCACCTGAGGCGGGGAGTTCAAGACCAGCCTGACCAACAGGGAGAAACCCCGTCTCTACTAAAAATACAAAATTAGCCAGGGTTGGTGGTGCGTACCTGTAATCTTAGCTACTAGGGAGGCTGAGGCTGAGGCAGGAGAATTGCTTGAACTGGGAGGCGAAGGTTGTGGTGAGCCAAGATCACACCATTGCACTCCAGCCTAGGCAAGAAGAGCGAAACTCTGTCTCAAAAAAAAAAAAAAAAAAAAAAGAATATTAGGGGTCTGGCTGCCCAACACAGTGAAACCCGTCTCTACTACAAAAACAAAAATTAGCCGGGCGTGGTGGTGCACATCTGCAGTCCCAGCTACTCAGGAGGACGAGGCATGAGAATCGCATGATTCAGGAGTTTGAGACCAGCCTGGGCAACACAGCAAGACTCAAAAGATTTAAAAAGAAATTAGCCAGCCATTGTGGTGCACACCTGTGGTCCCAGCTACTTGGGAGGCTGAGGCAAGAGGACTGCTTGAGCCTCAGTGCTCTCATAGAACAAAGTGAGCCATGATGGTGCCACTGCACTCCAGCCTCAGTGACAGAGACTGGTCTCTCAAAAAAGTTGTGCAAAAACCGGGCACGGTGGCTCACGCCTATAATCCCAGCACTTTGGGAGGCCGAGGTGGGTGGTTTGCCTGAGGTCAAGGAGTTTAAGACCAGCCTGGCCAACATAGTGAAACCCCATCTCTACCAAAAAAAAAAAATAAAGTAAAATAAAATTAGCTGGGTGTGGTGGCGGGTGTGTGTAATCCCAGATACTAGGGAGATGGAGGTAGGAGTATCGCTTGAACCTAGGAGGCGGAGGTTGCAGTGAGCTGAGATCGTGCCATTGCACTCCAGCCTGGGCAACAAGAGTGAAACTCCGACTCAAAAAAAAAAAAACAAAAATGTTTGAAGAGAGTCCCTATCAGAGCAATAGGAATTCTGCTAAAATTGAAGCAAGAAAAGCATCAAATGTCTGGTGAAGCTTGGGTACAAGAATGGTGAAATCATTGATGCTTTAGGAAAAGTTTATGGGACAATGCCCCAAAGAAATCGGTAGCTTAAAATTGGTAAATTGTGTGTGTGTGTGTGTGTGTGTGTGTGAGACAGGGTATCCTCTGTCAACCAGGCTAGGGTGCAGTGAGGAAGTGGCATGATCATGGCTCACTGTAGCCTTGACCTCCCAGGCTCAGGTGATCCTCTCACCTCAGCCTCTGAAGTAGCCAGGACTATAGGCACACACCAGACAGCTGGCTAATTTTTCTTTTTCTTTTTTTTGTAGATATGGGGTTTTGCCGTATCGCCCAGGCTGGTCTCAAACTCCTAGGCTCCAGTTATCTGCCAGCCTCAGCCTCCCAAAGTGGTAGGATTATAGGCATGAACTATGATGCCCAGCTGGATAAATTGTTTCAGGAAAGGTTGAGACGATGTTGAACATCATGCCCTCCACATTAATTTATGAGGAAAAAAATTCATCTTGTTTTTGCCAATTCAAGAGGACTGACAAAAAAAGCAGAAACAATAGTCAATACTGTGGTCATTTCAATTGGTTCAGCTTACAAAATTCTGACTGAGAAATTAAAATTAAGCAAGCTTTCTACTCACTGGCTGTTAAAACCCTTTGCACCTAGATCAGCTGTAGACAACAGTAGAGCTTTTGATGGAAAGTCTAGACAAGTAGGATCAAGATCCTAAAGCACTTCTTCAAAGAACTGCAATGGGAACTGAAACATGACTTTACCAGTACAATCCTGAAGACAAAGCACAATCAAAGCAATTTAGCAGGGCATGATAGCATGTGCCTGTAGTCCCAGCTACTAGGGAGGTTGAGGCTGCAGTGAGGCAAGACCACGCCATTGCACTCTAGCCTGGGCAACAGAGTCAGATATTGTCTCAGAAAAAAAGGGTACTAAGAGGTGAAAGTGGTCAAGTGATCCAGTGAAAGGAAAAGTAGACTGGTCAAGAGTAAAGGTCATGGCAACAGTTTTTTGGGATGCTCGAGGCATTTTGCTTGTTGAGTTTTTGGAAAGCCAACAAATGATAACATCTGATTATGAGTGTTCAATCAAAGTCAAAGCTTTAGCAGAAAAATGCCCGGGAAAGCTTCACTAGAGTCCTCCTCCACCATGACAACACTCTTGCTCATTCCTCTAACCAGACAAGGGCAATTCTGCAAGAGTTCCCATGGGAAATCATTAGGCATCCCGCTTACAGTACTGATTTGGCTCCTTCTGACTTCTTTTTGCGTCTTAATCTTAAAAAAATCTTTAAAGAGTACCAATTTCTTTTGGTCAATAATGAAAAAAACAGTTTGAAATGGTTAAACGGACACTCAGTTCTTTGGGGATGGACTAAATGGCTTTTATCATTGCTTACAAAAGTGTCTTGAAGTTGATGGAGCTTATGTTGAGAAATAAAGTTTGTTTTTATCTCTTAACTCCACTTTTCCATGACCTTTCTGAAGCGGTCAATTATTTATATTATGTACAATCTTTACCACCAACCCTCTCTATAAGTTTTTCACCTTCCCCAACTGAAACTCCATCCCCATTAAACACTAAAGCCTATCCCCACTACCCTCAGTGTCAGGCTCAGGCAATCCTCCCACCTCAGTCCCCTGAGTACAGGCACACAACATCATGCCTAATTTTGTATTTTATTTATTTTTGAGATGGAGTCTCACTCTGTCATCCAGACTGGAGTGCAGTGGCACAATCTCTGCTCACTGCAACCTCTACCTCCCGGGTAGCTGAGATTACAGGGGTATGCCACCACACGTGGCTAATTTTTTGTATTTTTAGTGCAGACAGGCTTTCACCACATTGGTCAGGCTGATCTTGAACTCCTGACCTTAAATGATCTGCCCACCTTGGCGTGGCCTCCCAAAGTGCTGGGATTATAGGTGTGAGCCACCGCATCTGGCCATAAACATTGCCACTGAGACTAGAAAACCATCACAGAATACTGTATTCTGAATGACACACTGCCCATTGATCTACTACTGGCATATTTAAGATCTCTAATGTGCCTTTTCACTCCGTAAAGAGAAGGCCAAATGCCGTTTGATGATAGTGGGGCACATAGTGTAACTAAAAGCAAAGCAATGCATTTTACAATGCTGTAAACGAGAGAAGGTCTAATTGCTATTGAAAAAGTTTTCAGGGTTCAAGTGTGTATCTGTTTTTTATTTTTTTTAAATTTTGAGACGGAGTCTCACTCTGTCATCCAGGCTGGAGCATAGTGGCCGGATCTTGGCTCACTGCAACCTCTGCCTCCCAGGTTCAAGCAATTCTCCTGCCTCAGCCTCCCGAGTAGCTGGGACTACAGGTGCATACCACCATGCCCGGCTAAGTTTTGTAATTTTAGTAGAAACGGGGTTTCTCCATGCTGGCCAGGCTGGTCTCAAACTCCTGACCTCAGATGATTCGCCCACCTTGGCCTCCCAAAGTGCTGCAACTGCAGGCATGAGCCACTGCACCTGGCCTCAAGAATGTATCTGTACGTTTTAGTCAGATGGTACAGGGACAGCTAATGGTAGGTAAGGTCAGGTGGCTTAGGTAACCTGTGTGTGATGATTAGTACTTTTTTGTGTATAGGTGAAGAAAAGGACAGATCTCTTGAAACTGTTTAGAGAATTTTGGCAATCTCCAGGGAAACATTCAACTTCTTATAACTGAAAAATGTATGTTAAGGGGTAAGGAAACTAGAATTCAAAACAGTAACGATAACAGTTGGGCATTTATTTTGTACTAGGCCTTTTGCTAGGTGCTTTCTTTATATTTACTGATCCATTTAATTCTTAGAGGAACCCTTTAAGATACATACTGTCATACTAATGAAAAAGGGAAGCAGAGGTTCAATAAAAGTCCAGGTTTGAGAAGAAAGTCATGTAAAATTTGCCCCTAATACTGGCTTTCATTACTACACTTACTAGTTAATAGAAACAGAAGTGAGTAGGAGAAACACACTAGTACTCAGATCAGGTTTGAGCCTTCTGGATCAGATGCCATGAGAGGATGCGAAAGGTTGCCAAGAGGGCACTTAGATGATGTAGAAATTTAATAGTTCAAAATTTCAGAATTTCATAAATGCTAATTTTTTTGTTTTTTTTGAGATGGAGTCTCACTCTGTTGCCCAGGCTGGAGTGCAATGGCGCAATCTCTGCTCACTGCAACCTCTGCCTCCTGGGCTCAAGCAATTCTCTTGCCTCAGCCTCCTGGGTAGCTAAAATTACAGGTGCCCATGCCCATGACCAGGTTTTTTTTGTATTTTTTTGTATTTTTAGTAGAGACGGAGTTTCACCATGTTGGCCAGGTTGGTCTCAAACTCCTGACCTCAGGTGATCTGCCCGCCTTGGCCTCCCAATGTGTTGGGATTACAGGTGTGAGCCACCGGGGCCCAGCTCATAAATGACAATATTTTAAATGTTTTTATACATATGCTTCAGTGACTTTTTTTTTTTTTTTTTTTGGAGACAGAGTCTCCTTCTGTTGCCCAGGCTGGAGTGCAGTGTCGCAATCTTGGCTCACTGCAACCTCTGCCTCCTGGGTTCAAGTGATTCTCCTGCCTCAGCCTCCCAAGTAGCTGGGATTACAGGCACGCATCACCACACCTGGCTAACTTTCTGCATTTTCTTTTTTTTTTTTTAATTTTAGTAGAGATGGAGTTTTACCATGTTCATTAGGCTGGTCTTGAACTCCTGACCTCAGGTGATCCACCCACCTAGGCTTCCCAAAGTGCTGGGATTATAGGCATGAGTCACCGCGCCTGGCCTGACATTGAGTTTTATAAAAATAATGAAGCAGGATAGTGGGGGTATCCTGAGCTGATCAAATCTGGGACTCTTCCCTAGAAGGAACTCAAATACCTGCAGTCTAATTTCAGGGGTAAATGAGTTAGGTACGTAAGGAAAAAAGGAGGACGAGTTAAGTTCTAAGGCCAAGGTGAAAGGAGCCACCTTCTAGATTTCCAAAAGGAAAAGTCTGAAATCTCAGCCCAAGAATGATCAAAGATGAACAGTTTGGTAAGCCGTTTCTCTGGGCAGGGTGGGGAAGATGTAAGTTGTTGACCTGTGTTAGAATTAATGAAGAATTAAAGAGTGGGGCCTATTACCTATTGACATTTCATGACTGTTTTCTCCATTATGGGAAATTGTATCCAAAAGGTAGCCCTTATTTTATGTAAACCTCTGCAACCACTTGAAAGGCACTAAGTGAAAGAAATACTTGTCTTGTTAACGAAAATAGAAATATCAAAATACCATATACTAAAAAAAATTACACAAAGAAAAAAAGATTTTTCTGCAAATTCGTGCCTTAAAACTGGAGGTTATGAGATAATAACAGATGCTATTATAAACTGACCCAGGAAAACCAGATGCAGGTTTCACTCTCAAATGCTTAGGTGTTGGGGTGACTGGCACTAAGGATATACTAGGAATAAAACAGAATGTCTAAATTCCCACTTCAGGAAGAATGGCATACATTACCTTTGTAAGTCAATTTGTCTTTCTGCTGGTGCTGCCTTTTTGGCTAAATCTTGCAGTTTGGGTGCTTTGGCATTACCTGCTTCCAAACCCCCAGGGCTCTCCTGACCCACTGCGGCTCTCTTCCTTCCCTTGTTAATAGGTTTATTTAGATCATCATTTTTGGTTGCATTGCCCTGAGATTCAGACTTGGGTCGACGTCCTCTCCTGGGTTTGGAAGGGGCAGGTGGTCCCGATTCATCTACTTTCTCATCTGTTTTTTGTTGGATATTCTCTGCACCAGCTGCTGTTACTGTTCTTTTCTTTCCTCGGTCACTGCTGATGTTGCCCTGGGTAGCCTGATCAGAATTAATTTCCTAAAAAAGCACAAAACAATTCCATAAACACAAATTCCTTAAATATTAATAATCTCTATTAGAAAAGAGTGTTTTGAAAGTATTTTAAAGGAGTCTGGATTCGAGGGCTTCCAGTTAACTGCTTACATCACATTAGGAAAGTAAGCTCCTTGAGGAGAGTGACTGTGTCTGGTACCCACCATGGTGAATAGCATATATAATGTGCTCTATGAATGCTCACTAAAAAGCAAAGGCTGGAACAGTGGTTCACGCCTGTAATTGCAGCACTTTGGGAGGCTAAAGCGGGAGGATCGCTTGAGCCCAGGAGTTCCAAACAATCCTCGACAACATAGTGAGATCCTATCTCTACAAATAATTTTAAAAATTAGCTGGGCATGGTGGCTCATGCCTGTAGTCCCAGCTGCTTAGGAGACTGAGGTGGGAGGAATGCTTAAGCCTGGGAGGCTGAGGTTACAGTAAGCAGAGATTATGCCACTGGACTTCAGCCTGGGTGACAAAGGGAGATCTTATCTCAAAAATAGTAATTGCAGGCCTGGCATGGTGGCTCACACCTGTAATCACAGCACGTTGGGAGGCCGAGGAGGGTGGATCACCTGAGGTTGGGAGTTCAAGATCAGCCTGACCAACAAGGAGAAACCCCGTCTCTACTAAAAATATAAAATTAGCCAGGTGTAGTGACCTATGCCTGTAATCCCAGCTACTCGGGAGGCTGAGGCAGGAGAATAGCTTGAACCTGGGAGGCAGAGGTTACAGTGAGCCGAGATTGCACCATTGCACTCCAGCCTGGGCAACAAGAGTGAAACTCTGTCTCCGGAAGAAAAAAATTGCAATAATAAAAATATAAAGCACAAATAGTACTTGAAAAATAAAATTTACTTGGTTTTGTTGTTACACTCCATCCAAATGAAAGGTTCTTCTTATTGATGGTATGTACTAAATCTGTCACTTTTTAAAAGAAAAGTATTTTCAGAATTCTACATGCTATTAATGTTTTCTTTGTCTATAAGTACATCTAAGTATAATAATCTTTGTAGTTCTGTAACGTGAAGTTCTTTTTCATCTCATCCCAGTTGCAATGAGCTGAGATCATGCCACTGCCCTCCAGCCTGAGTGACAGAGAAAGACTGTCTCAAAAACAAAACAAAGCAAAACAAAACACAGAAATTATTATTTTAACTGACATAATTCTGATTGATTAAAGAGAAAGAGAGTAATACAATCATCGAAAAAATTAGATTAAATCTTTTTAATTAACTAATTTTCATTTTCCCCAGAAAATATTCCCAGAAAGACAAGGAAAAATAAATGACAAATCTTCCATGTTTCAAGAAAATTTAGTTCAAAGAAAATTCCCAGGAGTAACAATTTAAGTGAGAAAACCCACAAATCAGTGTTTTACTTTAGAGTTTCCTTTTTTTTTTGAGATAGGACCTCGCTCTGGTTGCCCAGGCTGGAGTGCAGTGGCGCAATCTCAGCTCACTGCAGCTAAAGTCATTCTCCCACCTCAGCGTTCCTAGCAGCTGGGACTACAGGCAGATACCACCATGCTCAGCGAATTTTTCTATTTTTAGTAGAGATGGGGTTTCACCCAGTTGCCCAGGCTGTTCTCAAACCCCTGGACTCAAGCAATTCACCTGCCTCAGCCTCGCAGAGTGTTGGGATTACAGGCGTGAGCTACCGTGCCCAGCCTGGAGTCTCCTTTAATGTTAAGCCTCACTTTAGTGAACAGATAATCCATGAAAGGACAAGAGTAAGACGGCTTGCAGGAATTGAACTGTGAAAACAATACATAACGGATCAGAGAAGAAACATGCAAAGTCATCTTCGGGAATGATGGCGACTGCTGGACATAACGGAACGGATCAACACCACCACCAAGTATTGGTCTAAACATGATCAAGGTTTTAACCTGGAGTAGGAACCACTTGTTCAACTGAAAGTTTAATAGGTGTGGGGGTTCTTGGGCATAGATTGAGGAACAAAACAGGTATGGTTCTTCATATAGGTTAGTACGGTAGGTAACTGATTTTTAAAAAGGTAAATACTTAAGCACACACCTGTGTGCTAACAGGGTAAAGAAGCTGAGTTAGATGAGACAAGGATAACAACTTTAAAACGGGCAAAATATGAACAGGCAATTTACAGAACAGCACATCAAATGGTCAATAAACATACTGGCAGTCAGAGAAATGCAAATTAAAGTAGCAGGGCATTAGATCTGGTAAGTGGAGACAGAAAAAAATTCAAATGAATCGTAAAACATGTTGTTGTTGGTATACAGAGAAGAAAGTACTCTCATACCCTGCTGCTAGAAATGTCAAGTGTTCCAATCTCTCACGAAACCAATATGGAAATATCTAAAAGCTCTAATGCATTTATCCTTTGACCCACTAATACTACTCTGAGATATTCAGCCCACAGAAATAAAAGCACCAGTAAGTGTGCTTCTGTATGTGTGTGTGTGTGTGTGTGTGTATGTCTTTTTTTTTTTTTTTTTTTTTTGGTGACGGAGTTTCGCTCTTGTCATCCAGGCTGGAGTGCGGTGGCACAATCTTGGCTCACTGCAACCTCCGCCTCCCAGGTTCAAGCAATTCTCCTGCCTCAGCCTTATGAGTACCTGGGATTACAGGAGCATGCCACCATGCCCAGCTAATTTTTTGTATTTTTAGTAGAGACTGGGTTTCACCATATTGGGCAGGCTGGTCTCGAACTCCTGACCTCGTGATCTGCCTGCTTCAGCCTCCCAAAGTGCTGGGATTACAGGCGTAAGCCACCGCACCCGGCTGCTTGTGTGTATATTTTATTATTTTACACACAGTAAGTTTATAAACAATATTTATTGCGACATCATAGTAGAAAAAAAGGGAAAGTATATGTGTATACAAATGTGAAAATAAGATTAAACTGTTGAAAAAGAAAAAAAGAGGGCCGGGTGAGACTCTCGGAAAAAAAAAAAAAAGAAAAGAAAGTTGAAATAAGGGTTTGGAGCAATATTACAGATCAAGCTGAAAGGAAGGTTTGGATATAATAGAAATTAGAATTTAAATTTCCAATTTCAAAATTACATAGACTTTTAGGAAAAGGCCATAAAGGTAACAGATTGTACTAAAGGTAACTGGTTGTACTAGATAAACACTTAGGCCTTTGCAAATGTACCACCCTTTAGTAAGTATTGTAAGTATATGATGTAACTCAATGTCTATGGCAATATGCATTTTTGTATGTAAGTTTGTTTAAGTCAAGACTGCTTAATTTTACACAAGGATCCCACAATATTCTAATCTATTGGTATCTGGATTCTAAGAATTTTGATAGTAAGAGGTAACTTGTTACCTGAATCCATTGACATGCTGTGTTTCAAACCCCAAGCAAAAAGAGTTTAGATAGCAAGAGATTGATCTAAAAATGTAACCTTGGGTGGGCATGGTAATCCCAGCACTTTGGGAGGCCGAGGTGGGTGGATCATGAGGTTAGGAGTTCAAGACCAGACTGGTCAAGATGGTGAAACAACATCTCTACTAACAACAAAAAAATCAGTCGGGCACGGTGGCAGATGCCTGTAATCCAGCTACTTGGGAGGCTGAGGCAGGAGAATCGTTTGAACCCAGAAGGTGGAGATTGCAGTGAGCTGAGATTGTGCCACTGCACTTTAGCCTGGGCGACAGAGCAAGACTCCATCTCAGAAAGTATCCTCATGTAGCTGAGTTCAGAAAATGAGAGTTTGGATAGGAAAAGTTAAGCTACTGTGGTGTAACTGCATAATCCTAGTATCTTTCATGTATGCAAGGGTAATACCTAAAATATTTGATGACCACCATAAGTATATGGCGAGCAATAAAAAGATAAGCACTTCAAGAATATGATCCTGGGTGGCGGGGGAGGGGGGATACTTAATAGTATTTTCAAGCCATTCTTACTGAGATAAATTACCAATTTCATAACAGTTGAGTCAGACGCGGTGGCTCATGCCTGTAATCTCAGCACTTTGGGAGGCCGAGGTGGGTGAATCACGAGGTCAGGAGTTCGAGACCAGCCTGGCCAACACAGTGAAACCCCATCTCTACTAAAAACACAAAAATTAGCTGGGAATGGTGGTGCGCACATGTAATCCCAGCTACTCAGGAGGCTGAGGCAGGAGAATTGCTTGAACCTGGGAAGTGGAGGTTGCAGTGAGCCGAGATTGTGCCACTGCACCTCCAGCCTGGGTGACAGAGTGAGACTCCGTCTCAAAAAACAAACAAAACAAAACAAAACAAAAACAACTGAACAGAAGACCAGAGAAGTCAAGCAACCTGCTCTAGCCAACACACAGCCAGTGAGTAGCAGAAAAAAGAGGCAAAAGTCAGATCTGTGTGATGCTCCTATCAATTATGCACGACTCCTTTCTCTCCTGTCAAAAAATTAAGAAATTGGGTTGGACATGTGAGATCCAGTTTCAAAACAAAACAAAATTGGGTGGTATAGTTTAAAGATCAACAAAAAAGTCAAGCACGGCTCACGCCTGTAATCTCAGCACTTTGGGAGGCTGAGGCGGGCAGATCACCTGAGGTCAGGCATTCAAGACCAGCCTGGAGTGGCATGATCTCAGCTCACTGCAACCTCCACCTTCGAGGTTCAAGCAATTCTCCTGCCTTGGCCTCCAGAGTAGATGGGATTAAAGGTGCATACCACCATACCCAGCTAACTTTTGTATTTTTAGTAGAGATGAGGTTTCACCATGTTGGTCAGGCTGGTCTGGAACTACTGACCTCAGGCGATCTACCTGCCTTGGCCTCCCAACGTGTTGGGATTACAGGTGTGAGCCACTGCGCCTGGTCTTTTTTTTTTTTTTTTTTTGAGACAGGGTCTCACCCTGTTGCCCAGGCTGGAGAGCAGTGAGTGGTGCAATCTCGGTTCACTGCAACCTCTGCCTCCCGGGTTCAAGTCATTCTAGTGCCTTGGCTTCCCAAGTAGCTTGGACGGCAGACAAGTAATTTTTTGTACTTTTAGCAGAGACAGGGTTTCACTTCAAGTGATTCATCAAGTCTCACTCTTGTCGCCCAGGCTGGAGTGCAATGGCATGATGTTGGCTCACTGCAATCTCCACCTTGAGGGTTCGAGTGATTCTCCTGTCTCAGCCTCCCGAGTAGCTGGGATTACAGGAGTGCGCCACCACACCCAGCTAATATTTGTATTTTTAGTACAGACGGGGTTTCACCATGTTGGCCAGGCTGGTCTTGAACTCCTGACCTCAAGTGATCCACCCACCTCTGCCTCCCAAAGTGCTAGGATTACAGGTGTAAGCTACCGCACCCAGCCAAAATGAACTTTTAAAAACACAGTAGAAACAAAGTAAAGGGCTGATCACTGGTAGGAATCAATAAACTTTTGAAAGATTTTAAAAACTCTAATTCCTATTTTTTTTTTTGAGACAGAGTCTTGCCTCCTGGGTTCAAGCAAGTCTCCTGCCTCAGCCTCCTGAGTAGCTCGGATTACAGGTGCCTGCCACTATGCCCGGTTAATTTTTTTACTTTTATAGAGATGGGGTTTTGCCATGTTGGCCAGGTTGGTCTTAAACTACTGACCTCGTGATCCGCCCACCTCAGCCTTCCAAAGTGCTGGGATTATAGGCGTGAGCCAACGTGCCGGGCCTCAATTCCTATTCTTTAAAAGAGTTGAAATGGGTAGTATAGGAAAAGGATACCATTATGGGTGACCACATAAATTTTTTTTTTTGGAGGTCCAGAGTCTCTCTCTGTCACCCACGCTGGACTGCAATGGCGTTACCTTGGCTCACTGCAATCTTTGCCTCCTGGGCTCAAGAGATTTTCCTGCCTCAGCCTCCCGAGTAGCTGGGATTTCACTGCCAACCACCACGTCCTGGTAATTTTTTTTTTTTTTTAGTAGAGATGAGGTTTCACCATGTTGACCAGGCTGGTCTTGAACTCCCGACCTCAGGTGATTTGTCTTCCTTGGCCTCCCAAAGCGTTGAGATTACAGGTGTAAGTCACTGTGCCCAGCCAGACCACATAAATTCTTATAAAATAAAGTGGATGGAGGTAAGCCGAATCATTTTTGGAAAGTGTAACAAAGTATAGCCAGGGGTGGTAATACACACAAGTTTAAAATGTAGCATGTGGATTAATATGTTGGTTGTAGATTTCTTACCCCTATGGAAAAACTGTCATAATCTCCATGGAAAAAATCCACTTGTTAAATTTTAACATTGGCCGGGCGCGGTGGCTCAAGCCTGTAATCCCAGCACTTTGGGAGGCCGAGATGGGCGGATCACGAGGTCAGGAGATCGAGACCATCCTGGCTAACACAGTGAAACCTCGTCTCTGCTAAAAAAATAGAAAAACCTAGCCGGGCGAGGTGGCGGGTGCCTGTAGTCCCAGCTACTCGGAAGGCTGAGGCAGGAGAATGGCGGGAACCCGGGGGGCGGAGCTTGCAGTGAGCTGAGATCCGGCCACTGCACTCCAGCCTGGGTGACAGAGCGAGACTCTGTCTCAAAAAAAAAAAAAAAAAAAAAAAAAAAAATTAACTTTACCTTATTCTTTACTGGGTCAATATTCTTTACAGGTGTGACTGAAATAATCCTCACAGGGTTCTCTTCATTTTCACTAACTCCAGTTTCTGCTGCCTCTGAACTCTGTTCCCTGTTTAAGACAAATAAACCAAGACTTCATATTTCCATGAAGAGAAAGTTCACTCTCTCACCTAAACCAATAAAAAAAGGCTTAGGATGGTTTCGAAATTTGGACAAATGAAGCAACAATAGCAAGATTCGGATATTCTGTAGTTATAGACTATTGCTTTAAAAACACCATTTTCCGGCCGGGCGCGGTGGCTCAAGCCTGTAATCCCAGCACTTTGGGAGGCCGAGACGGGCGGATCACGAGGTCAGGAGATTGAGACCATCCTGGCTAACGCGGTGAAACCCCGTCTCTACTAAAAAAAATACAAAAAACTAGCCGGGTGAGGTGGCGAGCGCCTGTAGTCCCAGCTACTCGGGAGGCTGAGGCAGGAGAATGGCGTAAACCCGGGAGGCGGAGCTTGCAGTGAGCTGAGATCCGGCCACTGCACGCCAGCCTGGGTGACAGAGCGAGACTCTGTCTCAAAAAAAAAAAAACAAAACAAAACCATTTTCCATTTAGCTTTGATAAAGTGGTATCTATTTCCATTTTGTCTTAATAACATTAAGACAGAAATGACTGCCTAAGACTACCTGATAAAAGGGTTAATTGTCAAGAGACAAAATAATCCAACTATTGTAAACTATCTTTTGGGAATAGAAAATCCTAAAACAAAAATAAAACCACAGACCATAGTATAGTTGTCATTTCCACAGTGTTCTACAAAAAAGGGGGCTGTCAGAAGAGGCTATTTGGTAGGTAATTGAGGCCCCACTATTCTTTAAACCACATTAATTGATTTTATATCTTGGGCTTCATTTTTGCGAAAAGTGGTTTAAAACATCACTGGTTGAGTTTATTCTTAAGATTTCATGTGTAAGAACAATATCTATAAAAACCACAATATTAAACGTTCCTACGAGTAGGGTCAGAAATGATAAAGGTTTGACGTGACAGCCGGGCGCGGTGGCTCAAGCCTGTAATCCCAGCACTTTGGGAGGCCAAGACGGGCGGATCACGAGGTCAGGAGATCGAGACTATCCTGGCTAACCCGGTGAAACCCTGTCTCTACTAAAAAATACAAAAAACTAGCCGGGCGAGGTGGCGGGCGCCTGTAGTCCCAGCTACTCGGGAGGCTGAGGCAGGAGAATGGCGTGAACCCGGGGAGGCGGAGCTTGCAGTGAGCTGAGATCCGGCCACAGCACCCTAGGGCGACAGAGCGAGACCCCCTCTCAAAAAAAAAAAAAAAAAAAAGGTTTGACGTGACAGATATCCTAATTACCCTATTTGATCACTATACATGGTATGCATATACCAAAATATCACAAACACCCCATAAATATGCACAATTATTATGTATCAAAATAATTATGTTCATGAAAAAAATTGCAGGTAGAAATTCTTATGTAGTAGCTAATACACTGAATACTTAGTATGTTAAACATGGAATATTTTTATAAGTGGAAAATGTTAGAACAATGTAAACTTATCCTATACTTTTAAAAGAAACAGGGTCTTACTCAGGCTGGAATGAAATTGTGTAATCATACCTGATATAGCCTAGAACTCCTCGGCTCAAGTGATCTTCCTGCCTCTGTCTCCTGAGCTCCCAAGTAGCTGGGACTACAAGTGTATGTCCCCATGTTGCCCAGGCTGGTTTCGAACTCCTGGGCTCCAGTGATTATCCTTCCTCCGCCTCCCAAAGTGCTGGGATTACAGGTGTGAGCCATCACACATTGCCTTTTCTTTTTTTAAAGAGCCAGGGTCTTGCTTTGTCACCCAGGCTGGAGGGTAGCAGTGGCATCATAGCTCACTTTAGCCTTGAACTTCTGGCCTCAAGTGATAATCCTGCGTTGGCCTACTAAAGTTCTGGGATCACAGCCGCAATGCACTATACCCAGCTCTCCTATACTAATTTGAGTTAAAGATTAAAAAGCATTTCATTTTATTTAAAAGTTATGTTTTCATAGTTTTCCTAAGCGCTGAATTTTCTTATGTATAAAAAATAAACATTTTGGGCCAGGCGTGATGGTTCATGACTGTAATCCCAGCACTTTGGGAGTCCAAGGTGGGCAGAGACTAGCCTGGCAATCATGGTGAGACCCCGTCTCTACTAAAAATACAGAGATTAGCTGGGAGTGGTGGTGTGTGCCTGTAAGCTCAGGAAGCTGAGGCACGAGAATCACTTGAAACCGGGAGGTGAAGGTTGCTGTGAGCTGACATCCCATCACTGCACTCCAGCCTGAGTGACGGACAGAGACCCTCTGTCTCAAAAATATTAAAAAAAGCATTTTGATATAAATTGGTTGTATTAATTCTTATATTATTTTCTGTTAACTTTTCTACACACTTAGAATGCTATATATTAATAATTTCAAAGTGTGCAGTACACTCTTCATTTCCTCACTGAAAATACTAAAATGTGCCTGGGTGCGGTGGTTTGCACCTGTAATCCCAGTACTTTGGGAGGCTGAAGTGGGTGGATCACTTGAGCCCAGGAGATCGAGCCCGACTTGGGGAAGATGACGAAACCCCATCTTTATGAAAAGTACAAAAGAAAATTGACTGGGGGTTGGTGGTGCATGCCTGTAGTCCCTGCTACTTGGGATGCTGAAGCGAGAAGATTCCTAGAGCCCAGGAGTCTGAGGCTATGGTGAGCTATGATCCTGCCACTACCCTCTAGCCTAAGCAACAAAGTGAGACCCTGTCTCTTAAAAAAATAATAATTACATAAAATTGAGAAAAAAATAAAATACTGGCTGGGTGTGGTGGCTCATGCCTGTAATCCCAGTACTTTGGGAGGCCAAGGAGGCCAAGGGGGTGGATCACCTCAGGTCAGCAGTTCGAGACCAGCCTGGCCAACATGGCGAAACCCTGTCTCTACTAAAAATACAAAAATTAGCCCAGCGTGGTGGCAGGCACCTGTAATCCCAGCTACTTGGGAGGCTGAGGCAGGAGAATCGCTTGAATCCGGGAGGTGGAGGTTGCAGTGAGCCGAGATTGCACCATTGCACTCCAGCCTGGGGACAAGAGCGAGACTTCGTATCAAAAAAAAAAAAAAGAAAAAGAAAAAAGAAAAAGAAAATACTAAAATCCATCAATATTATTTTGTATCAGAACACCTCTAACGACAGAAGACTATTTTATGAGACAGCGCTTTAGGAATAAAAGATAAACCAAGTAGTGAGTGCTAGTAACAAAATAATTGGAGAGAAAAGTTGCCTTGATCGATTTCCGGTTGAAGGGTTCAGCTCTGAATTTACATTAATATTGCTTCCAGTCTCAGTGCCAGTGCTTCTAACATAGGGTTTCCTTCCCGTTGCTGATAAAGGCTTATTTACCGCACCTAGTACTCCAGCAGGCTTTGGCTAAAAACAAAAAGAAAAAACCCCCCGTAAAACACACACGTTTATATCTTACCATGTATGCATGTAAATTTAGACAAAAGTAAGAGATATTGTTAAATGCTAATTAGTTAAATTTATCAGAAATGTTCATTCTGGGCCAGGCACAGTGGCTCCTGACTATAAATCCCAGGACTTTGGGAGGTGGATCACTTGAGGCCAGGAGTTCAAGACCAGTCTGGCCAACACAGTGAAACCCAACCTCTACCAAAAACATAAAAATTAGTCAGGTGTGGTGGTATAAGCTTGTAGCCCCAGCTACTTGGGAGACTGAGGCACAAGAATTGCCTGAACCCAGGAGGTGGAGGTTGCAGTGAGCTGAGATTGCACCACTGTACTCCAGCCTGGGCAACAAAATGAGATTGTCTCAAGAAAAAAAAAAAAGTTCATTCTGTAAAATTGTGTTTGGCTGCCTTAATACAATCAAAAGTCATGAGCATATCTCTACTTAATAATAACTAGGTAATATTGATTTATCCTTTATTATTCAATCAAAATACAAAGTTCCCCTAAAATATAGCAAAATACATAATAAACGCTCCTATAAACTAACTATTGGAGATATATATATAGAGTAATACTTTAGGAATTGTTTACAAAAAACTAAATTTCCTTTTGCTGTTCTAGGTGTCACCGTATTACTTATATAGAACATGAATTATCTAATTCATTAGTAGTATAAAATTATTTCTTTTATCTTATATACCTAAGTTGGTTATAGCATTTCCCAGGAAAGCCTTCTTTGTGAATTGTAAATAAACTGTGCTTAACATTACTGATGAGAACACACAGTGGCAATTCAGAAGAGTGGTTGCTGGCAGAAAAAGTCTAAAAGCATGGCTGCTTTAGATGCTTTAAATCCATAATGTGATCCCTAAGAATCAGGAACTATATAATCTAGTGGTCATTTAAAGGTATTTCTAGGAATAGCAGAAGCAATATACACATGAAACAAAGATCTCAAAATTATTAAGTACATAATACCTTTCCTGTTAACAGAAGTACTCTTGTCTCTTCTGAAATATAACTCTTATCATTACAGAAGTCCTATTAATAAAAAAAAAAAGAAAAAAGAAAAAGAAAAAAGAAACATCAATCAAAGGGAACATGAGTATTTTAATTATCCCAATAAGGTTTTTTAGGTATTGTGCCTTGCAATAATAAATACACTTGTGCTAACACATATACCAGTTCGTCAAACAAACGAAACATTTAACAAGCCATACCATAAGTCTAGCTTTAAATTAAACTGATGGCACACACACTTAGGCAAATGTCAAAGATAAATTTCCTAAATCACACCATAAATAAAGCACACCCATGTTTTCATATGGTTCAATGCAGTTTATTCGTTAAATTTATTCATTGAATTCCACCACATCATAAACTCAGGGTGGGTGTGGTGACTCACGCCTGTGAGCCTCATTCCATCACTTTGGGAGGCCAAAGTGGGCAGATCACCTGAGGTCAGGAGTTTGAGACATGCCTGGCCTGGCCAACAGTGAAACCCCGTCTCTACAAAAAATACAAAATTAGCCGGGCCGAGTGGCATGCGCCTGTAATCCCAGCTACTCAGGAGGCTGAGGCAGGAGAATCACTTGAACCTGGGAGGCAGAGGTTGTGGTGAGCCAAGATCGTGCCATTGCACTCCATCCTGGGTGACAAGAGTGAAACTCCATCTCAAAACACAAACAAACAAACAAAAACAACAACAAAAAACACATAAAACTGTTTCTTAGAACCATAAGTAGACCAACTGTCAAAATACAATTAAGTGAATTATGTTGACAGCTGTGATATTAACAAGTAAATAAACGATTTAAACGAAATGTGGAAAATGATAGCACTTTGAGAGTTGTATCTATATACAAATTAGGAGTTCAAACTTGATCTCTTGATGCCTCTTCCTGCTTAGTATCTGAAAATGGCAAACAAATAAACCACAACGTTGTGTCAGTGAAGCAAAACCAGCTACTAAACTCAGGAAATATAAATAAGTTTTAAGTAATCCCATTAAAAAATATTTTTTAATTGTATTAAATTTACCTTCACAGAAGTAGGAAAGAACAAAGTGTGCCTGTGAGGAAATCACAGTTTTGTCATGTGTGCTAGGCAAAGCCGTATCATTTCTTTTGCACAGTCTTCTATGCAGCTAAAATAAACATCAAGAAACCTGTGTACCAAAGTTCATTCACTTCATTCATAAAGATATACTATAGCTTCACTAGGTTCACTAACTTCACAAACCTAGTTTTCTAGTGTTTATGAATTTATAACACATTGAAAGCAACATGTTAGAAAAATAAGGAATGCTGCATACTGAAAACAGAAAAACCTAAGTTACTATTAAAAAGACTAAAACACTACAACACAGAAAATATCAAAAGAAAAAAACCACAAAAATTGTTATTTATGAGGCCAGACAGGTGTAGTGACATGCAGGAATTTAATTCTTGATGATGGTATCACCACTGTTACGAAGATTCTATTCAGGTATTATTCTATTCATGATGGTCCTGGGTCAACAACAGGATTAATTTTAATTCAACAGCTCACTTAAGAGCATTTTACAGGCTGGGCATGGTGGCTCATGCCTGTAATCCCAGCACTTTGGGATGCTGGAGGTGGGTTGATCACTTGAGCCCAGGAGTTTGAGGCCTGGCCAACATGATGAAACCACCTCTCTACAAAAAAGTTAAAAAATTAGCCAGGTGTGGTGACACATGCCTGCAGTCACAGCTACTTGAGAGGCTGAGGTAGGAGGACTGTTTGAGCCAGGGAGTTGGAGGCTGCAGTGGGCCAAAATCAAGCCATTGTACTCCAGCCTGAGTGACAGAGACAAAACAAAACAAAACAAAAACAAAAACAAAAACAAAAACAAAAACAAAACAAAAAAAAATTTTATACAGATCAGTGGATTCAATTAGAGAGCATACTTTTGCAATTCTCATTATTTCTATCAAAAGCAAGGCATAGTTAAGTGTTTAATACTAAATAATAAAAATCATTACATTTTAGCAAACTTTTAGTAAAGTACGGCATTCAAAGTAGGAAGCTCTGTTTATTTCTTGGAATGTGCATTTGGAGAATTCTCTAAGCTAGGGGTCTCCAACCCACGAGCCGCAGACCAGTATGGGTTATAGGTCATGGGTCTGCGGCCTGTTAGGAACTGGGATGCACAGCAGGCAGTAAGTGGCTGGCCAGCAAGCATTACCACCTGAGCTCTGCCTCCTGTCGGATCAATGGCAGCATGAGATTCTTACAGAAGCACAAACCCTACTGTGAACTATGCATGCGAGGGAGCTAGGTTGTGTGCTCCTTATGAGAATCTAACTAATGCCTGATGACCTGAGGTAAAACAGTTTCATCCTGAAACCATCTCCCCACCTCAATTTCTCTGTGGAAAAATTGTCTTCCACGAAACTGGTCCCAGGTGTCAAAAAGGTTGGGAATCACTGCTCTAAAGGGGTCATTACTGAGGCATATATATATACATTTACAGGAGAAAGTGAAACAAGTTTAAAATACTACCTAAAAGCAGGAAATAAATAAAAGCTTTAAAAAATCCAAATTAGCTGGAAATACTTAACAGAACCTGGGTTACCTGAAAATTTTACTTACATGGGAAACAACTTGCTGAAAGCAGAATAGATACACTGTATATTAATTAATAACACCATTTATTGAATGGTTTTATGTGATGAACTCTTCATATAAACCTAGATATTAGTAATTGTCCATATGTATTATTAACATCTGCATTATAAAGATGAAGAAATTGAGGCTTAGAGGAGGGAACTTGTCCCTCCTTACAGTGTGCCAAATATTAAAAATTTTTGTCTGCAAAAATACCACGTTTCAATAAAATGAGATTAAAATAATTTTAAAAATCTGAAAACTCTAATGCTAGAAATTCCTAAAATAAACATAAGATCAACAATATTTGTAGTCTTCTGTTCAAGGCAGAATAATGTTCAGGGCTGTGTAAGACAATCTCCCATTCTTTGATAAACTCTGATTTTCTTTTTTTACTCTGTAGTCAAGACAATTCAGTATTTGCCACAATGGTTGATGGTAACTGAAATTTAAATCAGTTTAGTGTAGTAGGAAAAATGAGAGGAAGAAAATTACCTTTTCAGGTTGTGTAAAAAATTTCATTGGGAGGACTGGGTCCTTTGGTGAATCTGCATTGCACAAAGCACTTTTACTATTTATAACACAGAGAGCCACATCACATACTGTATACAGTTTCTAGGGAAGAAAACGAATCATATATAACTTTTAATATTGCAAAATAATCACAATTACCAATTCCACTAAATGTATACATTAGAGTTAGAAGAAGGATACTGTGGTTGTTATTTATTCCTTGAACATTCCATATTTCTGTTCAGCATTGTTTATGCAGCCTTCTGGTAAAGAAAAATCCCTCTATATGAATTTAACATGAATGCCAATATGCATGGAAAATAACAAATGAATGAACCAAACCAAAGAAAGCACACAAAAAGAACAAGCATTTGTCTCTAACTCTTACTGTAAGTTTGTAAAATAGCATAGTTGTACATTTTATTCTTATCCTCTAGATCTAAGGTTATAATGTCTTTTCAGAGCACTAAAGATTCTTGAAATAAAATTCACTTGTAATGAAGTGCAATAAAAACTATTCATTTACTTTTGTAAACATTCTAAAACTTAAATTATTATGTATGCCCCCCCCCCCAAAAAAAAAAAGTGGGACAATATATTTTTCTATTACATCTTAACACCCACTGGCCTAAGACTCATCTTACTTCATTTGTCTTGGATTCATCTGGAGACTGGGCATCTCTGGTTAACTTGATGTTCTCTGCCATCTTCTTCATAAAGGCATGGCTATTGTTTTCATTCTTTGTCATTAAAACTTCAAGCATGAACCATAGGCACCTAAATGTAAACACATTAAAGAGACTAGATATAGACAGATGCTTTAGCTTAAAGCAATAAATATGTTAACAGGAATTTCTGTTGTCTGAATAAAATAAAGTAAAATGATCAACTTTAATGACTAGTACATGTTATTATCCTATTAATAATATTCTATTCAAATGGAAAATCAAAGCATAAAATAATATATAAAAAATGAAAACATAGCTTAATATGAGAAATTCTGACAGTTTCATAAGGCATATAAAGATTCACCCTAGCTGGACATGGTGGCTCATGCCTACAACCTCAGCACTTTGGGAGGCTGCAGTGGGTAGATTGTCTGAAACCAGAAATTCGAGGCCGGGCATGGTGGTTCATGCCTGTAATCCGGGCACTTTGAGAGGCCAAGGAAGGCGGATCACGAGGTCAGGAAATCGAGACCATCCTGGCTAACACAGTGAAACCCTGTCTCTACCCAAAATACAAAAATTAGATGGGCGTGGTGGCAGGCGCCTGTAGTCCCAGCTTCTTGGGATGCTGAGGCAGGAGAATGGCATGAACCCAGGAGGCGGAGCTTGCAGTGAGCCAAGACTGTGCTACTGCATTCCAGCCTGGGTGACAGAGTGAGACTCCGTCTCAAATGGAAAAAAAACAAAACAAGAAATTCGAGACCGACCCCGTGAGACCCCATTTCTACAAAAAAAAACAAAAATTAGCTGGGCATGGTGGTGGGTGCCTGTAGTCCCAGCTACTTGCAGGGCTGCGGTGGGAGGATCACTTGTGGCTGCAGTGAGCCATGATCACACCACTGCACTCCAGCCTGGACAAAAAAAAGTGACACCCTCTCAGAAGAAAACACAGATTCACCCTATAGGTAAGTTTAGATAATCCGATGTATCTTAACACCCAGCAATGATGAGCAAATCAACACACAGCAGTCTTGGTATTTTGATTATTTATAAGCTATGCAGAAGTTCTACAATTGGTATGCAGTTCTGCTGAGAAACAAATTTAAACTGCATGTGCTATGACGCTGATGTGTGTGGTACTCAGCCACTCAATTAAGGAGTCACAATCTCAAACCACTTTTGCTATTCTACACTTGTCACTGTATATTCATTTAACACATTGTGTCTGAAGGGAACATTTGAATTTCCAAGTGAAAGTGAACCCCAAATCAGGCTGAACATCAGAACTGCTTGGAGAACTTAAATAGACAAATCTGGAAATGGGGCCTGTTTTTATAAAGATCCTGGGATTTTCAGGCAGTGACATGACTACTACATTACTGCATCAACAGGGGAGAAATTATTTGATGATACTCTGTAAAAGTTTCTTTTCCTACATTCCACGTAACTGTTTTAAGAGACTACTGTAGCATGCATTAGTTTTTTAGCTTAATGGCTTAAATGATAGTTGATTGTTTCAATAATATTTATTAACTTTGGCAGAGTTGTCAACTCTAGTTAGATATTGGATAGCTGCTAGAATCCTGATCAAAGAAAGGAGCAGAATAATGAATAACAACACATATAATAAAAATTAGCAAATATTTAATGAGTGCTTACTATCTAATAAGCATTAGGCTAAGCACTTTACCGTCATATAATCCTCATAACTCTATAAAGAATATGAAAAATCATCACCATTATATATAGAACCTATTTTTTTTTTTTGTCTGTCTTTTAAGACTGGGTCTTGCTTGCCTCTCAGGCTGGAGTGCAGTGGCGTGATCACAGCCCCAGCAGTCATGGTGTCCTGGGCTCACACTATCCTCCTACCTCAGCTTCCTGAGTAGCTGGGACTATAGGCGTTCGCCACTATGTCTGGCTAATTTTTATAGAGCTGGGGTTTCGCCAGGTTGCCCAGACTGTCTTGAACTCCTAGGCTCAAGCAATCTACCCGCCTTGGCCTCACAAAGTGCTGGGACTGCAGGCGTAAGCTGCCACGCTTGGCTGTCTATTTTTTTTGAGGCATTACCTGTTTAGGGTCACAGAGATAAAAAGATGGAGCTAGGATTAGAACCAGGTCTGCCTTTATATTTTTAACAAAAATACACAAAATAAATATAATAAACATTATCTGAGTAACTATGTACTAGACAAAGGTGGCAACACTGAACACATCGGTTCTACAGGTTTGAGGATTCTATTTATTTATGTAAACAATGAAGTCATTTCCTTAACTCTTAGGTCAGAATTCTGTTGAGTTTCTATTAACTTGAAGATTTGTTTGATCCCTTTTCACAAAAGTATAGGGTTAGGATTACTCTCAGTTTTAGGGGATAAGGTGAGGAAGCATTCCTATGCAGCGTTTCTTTAAAAAGTTGTAACAAAAAAATCTTGCAATAAGGTTTTAAACATTAGTATATATATAAAATACTTGAATGCACATCAACATAATAGAGAATTTATTCCTTGAAGTAACTGGAAAAAAGTATGATTGTTTTGTGATAAGAACGCCAATTCCACCTTAATTTTATGCAAACATGCTGAGACTAATGTGCTACCTAACATGAACCAATTGACTCAATAAATTTTAGTACTTGGAAGCTGTTCAATATAATGTTATGTTTAAAACAGGACACAAAACAATACAAAACAAAACGTATTATAAAACAATATAAAATAGACATTAAAATGGCATTTTGTGAAATTAGAATATGATGAAAACCCTGGGGCCGTGTCTCACTTCTGCATCCTCAATACTGCCCAAGAAATGTAATCATTAATGTTTACCCATCCTACGAAGTACACAGACTCCCATAATCCTCTGCTTCTTCTTGCCTTATCCAAAGGAGCTAATTCCTCTCCATCTCAATGTCTTTTCACTGAGCTCTCTGGAATATACTTTCCCCCCAAAAAGAAACTTCAATGAATGCTCACTTCACCTTTTTGCCATAACTGAAACCATACCCCCACTCCAAGAATGCTTGCCTTGCATTCCCCTAAAGTTGTAACTGCTCATTCTATTAGATGATGCATACTCAGGGTCAGAGAGTGGGTTCAGCTTCTATCATCCCCAATGCTGATTCCAGTTATTCTTTCATGTTTATGTACAATTACTCCAAGGAAGCTTGTGCCATTTGGCTGCTTCTACCATCCTCTCCTTGTCAACTTATCTATCAGCTTCCCTATGTTCCTTGCATTCATTTAGTTTCTGGATGACATTTTTCCTCGACTCCATCTTTAAGTCCTGCCTATTTTCTGGGCAACCTACTCAACACGATTTCCTAATTCTTTGGCGGTTCCAATCCTGGTAAATTTTCTTTGCCTAAGACATTTCACTGCCTCAGACATTCCTAGACTTGGTTAATCTTTAGAAATTGTTCACCTGTGAAATTATAAATTCACTGCAGCCTACCTCCTGGGCTCAAGCGACGCTCCTGCCTCAGCTTCTCGAGTAGCTGGGACTACAGGCACATGTTACAACACCAAGTCAATTCAAAAAAATTATTTGTAGAGATAGGGTCCTGCTATGTTGCTCAGGCTGGTTCTGAAATCCTGGACTCAAATAATCCTCTTGTCATGACCTCTCAACATTTTAATCACTTTTTTGAAAACAGTGTCAACTCTCTTACCAATTTTTCTTCTGGTACACTTGCTTTGAAAAACTCAAGAACAATCCAAGTCTTTGGCTTCTTGACAGCTATATTTAGAATTGTTTAATGCTACAGAAAAACCATGTAGCTGAGAAGCTTGATATAATTATAAATTTAAAATTTTTAACTTGGTACTTTATGCTAGCCAGCTATCCTATGTGTCACCAGGATTTTTAGCTACTTCTTCACAGCAGCTGTTTCCAATCTTTACACTACTCATATCTAATTCTATCACCCTCACCTACCAGTAGACTCTGCTCCTTTATCATTTAGAAGCCTAAGTCATTAGATGAGACCTCCTCAACTACTTAACAGCAGTCCTGGAAAATTATTTTTATTTCCTGGCCTTCCCTTTATCTATCTTTAAGATCCCACCGCCTCACAAATTCTTCTTTTAGAAGTCCTCACCTCAATTTATTACCATCGTTTCTTTTACCTACAACCACACTTTATCCCCTGGTTCCTTAAATACTTTCCATTGTCTTCTTCCTCCCCAGTTCATAGCCAATTTTTTAAAGATTTGTCTAAACGATATGTATTCCTTATCTTTTGGCAATTTGGCTTTCATCTGCATTGCTTTACTACAGCTGCCCCTGCCAAAGTTATCAGTGAGTGCTTTGTTGCTAAACACATTTTAAACAATTTTTCCAACCAGTAAGCAAATAAATACAGTTTGTTGTTAAATTCAAAGGACACTTATTAGCTGTGTGACTTTACCCTTGTTGGTATCTTCATTTGTAAAATGGGAACAACGGGATGGGTGCGGTGGCTCACACCTGTAATCCCAGCACTTTGGGAGGTCGAAGCGGGTGGATTACCTGAGGCCCGGAGTTTGAAACCAGCCTGGCCAACATGGTGAAACTCCATCTCTTTAAAAAAATACAAAAATTAGCCGAGCATGGTGGTGCATGCCTGTAGTCCCAGCTACTTCGGGATGTTAAGGCAGGAGAATCGCTTGAACCTGGGAGGCGGAGGTTGCAATGAGCCAAGATCACACCACTGCACTCCAACCTGGGCGACAGAACAAGACTCCATCTCAAAACATAAACAAAAACAAAAATAAAATGGGAACAACAGTAATTATCCCATTGTTCTCAAGAATAAATGAGGTAGTATTTCCAGTACACTTAACATATAATAAAAAGCCAATGAAAGTTAGCGGGTTCCTGATCATTTTTCCAAACTGCTGCTCCTTGACCTCCAATATTCTTCCTCTAGGTCGTTTTCTGATTCTCTGTTCTTTCCAGCAGTGATATGTTTGAAGTCTACACTATTAGAAGTTCTGCTCTACAGATTATTTTTCCTTCCTCCTCTAACTTCTGACTCCCTCCAAGTGTGAGTTATGTGCCTATTCTAGGTACTCCCACAACAGCAGAGCATATATCACATACCATATTGTAACCACCTCTTCACCCTTCTTCATCTTCCATTAGACTGTAAACCTTAAGGGAATATATATGATACTCATATTACATAACCTCACAGCCCAAGAACCTAGCATACCTGGCACATCGAAAGTACTCTATAAATATTTGTTAAGGAAGTATGAACATATAAAGAAGAAAAAGTGTTGAAAGATACAGACCAAACTGTTAATAGCAATGATGGACTTTTAGGGGGTATAATTATGAATAATTATTTTCTTCTTAATGAATTCATTTTCAATTTTATCTTACTGAATATCAATAAAGGAGAAAGGTAATCATTAAACATTAAAGGTGGCTGGGCGCGGTGGCTCATGCCTGTAATCCCAGCACTTGGGGAGGCCGAGGCGGGCGGATCACGAGGTCAGGAGATGGAGACCACAGTGAAAACCCGTCTCTACTAAAAATACAAAAAATTAGCTGGGCATGGTGGCCGGTGCCTGTAGTTCCAGCTACTCGGGAGGCTGAGGCAGGAGAATGGCGTGAACCCGGGAGGTGGAGCTTGCAGTGAGCGAGATGGCGCCATTGCACTACAGCCTGGGCGACAGAGCAAAAAAAAAATTAAATAAACATTAAAGGCTATATTTAAGTAAGATTTTCCAAATTCAAATAAATTATTACTGATGTCAGAAAAACGGCAGAGTTAAGAAATTTCAGATATCAATTGCAACAACAAAACGAAAGCTGGAAAAAACCAATCATAATCACTTGTGCAGAACTCTGGAAGCTCATGGGACCCAGTAACCAGGAGGTAAACACCTGGTTTGATGGGAGAAGGGATGAATCTCAACAGTGAAGGGAATCTATGTCAGGGTCACAGGCTGACCATAAAGATAACAGAACTATAACTTCAAGGCCTACACAAAACAAGGAATACAGACTTTGTGAAAGTAGTTTAGAAAAGTCAGAATGGTGGACTGCGCCCTACAAGAACCAAAAGCAATCTAGAAAGAGGGGAAGAACCAGATTTTCAGAGTTATCACATTATAGTACTTAAAATGTCCAATTCCTAACAAAAAACTACAAATCACATAATCAGGCAAATATGACTAACTCACAGGGGAGAAGAAAGAATTAGGAATTAACCCTGAGGAGGCCCAGATTTTAGAGTGACTAGTCAAAGACATTAAATCAACTGTCTTAAATATACTCAATGAGATAAAAGAAACAAAGATAATTATATGTATGAACAAGCAGAGAATACTGATAAAGAGACAGAAATAATTAAAACGAACCAAGCAGGAATTCCAGGACAGAAAAGTATAACAGCTGAAATTAAAAATTCACTCTAGGAGGATTCAATGGCAGACTACAGCAGGCAGAAAGATTCAGCAAACCTGTAGATAAGGCAATTGAAAATACTCAGTCTGAACAGAAAGAAAAGAGAATGAAGAAAAACAAAATCTAAAGAACCTGCAAGACACAATCAGAAATACTAACATACACATCATGGAATTCCCAAATGGAAAGACAGAAAGTGGCAGAAAAGATATTTGACGAAATAATGGTCAAAAACTTGCAAATTTTATGAAAGATGTGAATTTATACATCCAAGAAACTCAGTGCTATCTCCAAGCAGGATGAAATCTGAGACTCACACTGAGACACATTAGGGTCAAATGGTTGAACATGTGATAAAGAGATAAAGGATAAAGGTCTCTTCAAAGCAGCCAAGAAGGAAGTGACTCATGTTAAAGGATCCTCAATAAGAATAAGAGCTGATTTCTCATCAGAAACCATAATGGCCAAGAGGCAGTGGTGGGATGACATCCTCAAGTTCTATAAAAACAAAAAACAAAAAACCCCGTTGATGAATGGGGTCAACGAACAACTCGTCAACCGAGAATCTTTTTTTTTTTTTTTTTAAAGAATCTTATATCCTATATAAGATTTGTCTTTGTCCAAGAATAAATACAAAACCAACACATTTTCCAAATAAACAAAAGCAAAGGGAGTTTGTCATTAGCAGACCTGTCGTATGAGAAATGCTAAAGTGAGTCTATCAGGCTGAAATGAAAGAACACTAGATAGTAATTTAAAGCCACAAGAAGAAATAAGTAAATCTGGTGAAAGTAACCATATAGGTACATTTAAAAGACAGTATTATTGTACTTTGGCTCATAACTCATTTTTTTCATACATGATTTAAAAGGAAAATGCGGCTGGGCGTGGTGGCTCATGCCTGTAATCCCAGTACTTTGGGAGGCCAAGGTGGGTGGATCTCCTGAGGTCAGGAGTTTGAGACCAGCCTGGCCAACATGGTGAAACCTCGTCTCTACCAAAGATACAAAAATTAGCCGGGCTTGGTGGCGGGCACCTGTAATCTCAGGTACTCAGGAGGCTGAGGCAGGAGAATTGCTTGAACCTGGAAGGCGGAGGTTGCAATGAGCCGAGATTGTGACACTGCACTCCAGCCTGGGCAACAGAGTGAGACTCTGTCTCAAAAAAAAAATAAATAAGTAAAATAAAAATAAAAGGAAAATGCATAAAACAGTAACTGTAAATCTAAGTAAATGGGAATATAGCCTATAAAGATGTGATTTGTGATAATAAAAAATAAAGGGAGGGAAAATACAGATGTAGAGGAGCAATGTGTCCATAAGCTATTGAAACAAATTTACTATTATTCGAAATAGGTTGTTATAAATTTGAGGTGTCAGCTGTGATCTAAAACCTAATGAAATAGCTAAAAATTTTACAAAAGAGAAGTCAGAAGGTTCACCACAAAAAAGTCAACTAAATACAAAAGAAAGAGGCAAAATTGGAGGAATTCAACAAAAAACAAGATATGCAGAAAATATACAGCTAAGGCCAGGCGCGGTGGCTCACGCCTGTAATCCCAGCACTTTGAGAGGCCGATGCGGGTGGATCACGAGGTCAGGAGATCGAGACCATCCTGACGAACACGGTGAAACCCCGTCTGTACTAAAAACACAAAAAAATTAGCCGGGCGTGGTGGCGGGCGCCTGTAGTCCCAGCTTCTAGGGAGGCTGAGGCAGGAGAATGGCGTGAACCCAGGAGGTGGTGGAGTTTGCAGTGAGCAGATATCGCGCCGCGCCACTGCACTCCAGCGTGGGTGACAGAGCGAGACTCTGTCTCAAAAAAAAAAAAAGAAGAAAATACACAGCTGTTTAGCAAAACTCCTTCCTTATCAGTAATTACTTCTTTTTTTTTTTTTTGGAGACGGAGTCTCGCTCTGTCGCCCAGGCTGGAGTGCAGTGGCCGGATCTCAGCTCACTGCAAGCTCCGCCTCCCGGGTTCACGCCCTTCTCCTGCCTCAGCCTCCCAAGGAGCTGGGACTACAGGCACCCGCCACCTCGCCCGGCTAGTTTTTTGTATTTTTTAGTAGAGACGGGGTTTCACCGTGTTAGCCAGGATGGTCTCAATCTCCTGACCTCGTGATCCGCCTGTCTCGGCCTCCCAAAGTGCTGGGATTACAGGCATGAGCCACCGCGCCCGGCCAGTAATTACTTTTAATGTAAAAGATATTTCATGTAACAGTAGAGATAAGTGGCTATTTTATTATTAGATAAAACAGATTTAAAGTCAAAAAGCTAACAAGAGATCACAAGGACTATACTGATAAAAGGTCAATCTAGCAAGAAAATGTGACTGTAATAAATATATACAAAACAAACAAGAAAGTCCCCAAATCTATGAAGCAAAAAATCAACAGAATTGAAGGGAGAAATAGAGTGCCTTAATAAGAACTGGAGACATCAATAACCCATTTTCTTTTTTCTGTTTAATTTTTTACAAAGAGACAGAGTCTCACTATGCTGCCAGGCTGGTCTCAAATTCCCAGGCCCAAGCAATTCTCCCGCTCCGGCCTCCCAAAATTGCTGGGATTACAGGTGTGAGCCACCATGCCTGGCCAAGAATAAAATGTTTAGAAATAAATTTAACCAAGGAACACAAAGACCCGTACCTAGAAAACTACAGAACAGTGCTGGAAAAATAAATAAGATAAAATAAAATAAAATAAAAATAAAAATAAAAAATCAAAGGCCTAAATAAATGCAAAGACATCCTGTGCTAACAGATTAGAAGACTTAATACTGGTAAGATAGTATCACCCAAGGCAATATACAGATTCAATGCCATTCCTATCAAAGAACAATGGAATTTTTTAGAAATATAGATAAATGCAACCTAAAATTCATAGGAAATATCAAAAGCCAAAACAATCTTGAAAAAGAACAGAAATCAGCCTTTCCAACTCTGAAACTTATTATAAAGTTACAGTAATGACAGAGTTACATGGTATAAGGCCAGACATACAAATTAAATAGGATTGAGAGCCCAGAAGTAAGCACTTGCATATACGGTCAGTTGATATTTGACAAGGGTGCCAAAACCAATCTTTGGGGAAAGAACAGTCTCTTCAACAAATGGTACTGGAAAAATTGGATATTCACAAACAAAATACTGAATCTGAATGTTTACCTTATACCACCTGCAGCAATGAATTTACAATGGATCAAAGATCTTAACTAAAGAGCTAAAACTGTAAGTCATGGAAGGAAATACAGTAAAATTTTCTTTTTTTTAAGACAGAGTTTTGCTGTTATTGTCCAGGCTGGAGTGCAACGGTGCGACCTTGGCTCACTGCAACCTCCGCCTCCCAGGTTCAAGCGATTCTCCTGCCTCAGCCTCCCGAGTAGCTGGGATTACAGGTGCTCGCCACAACACACAGCTAATTTCTTATATTTTTAGTAGAGACAGGGTTTCACCATGTTGGTCAGACTGGTCTCGAACTCCTGACCTCAGGTGATCCACCCGCCTTGGTCTTCCAAAATGCTGGGATTACAGGCGTGAGCCACTGTGCCTGGCCAAAAACACAGTAAAAAATGTTTATAAACTTGGATTTGGCTCCTTAATTATGATAACAAAAGTACTGTATAGGCAACAAAAGAAAAAATACACTGGGCTTCATTAAAATGAAAACTTTCGTGCATCAAAGGATACTATCAAGAATGTAAATGATATACCCGATAAGAGATAAATACCCAAATACAAAAAGAACTCTTACAACTCAATAACAAAAAGATAACCCAATTAATATAAAAGGGCAAAGTCACTGGACATTTCTCCACTTAATTGTATGATTAAAAGTGGTTAAAAACGGCAAATTTTGCTATATATATTTAACATAATTAACAAAAAAATTGTTTCTGACACAATAACTTACTAGTTTCCATAAAGTTATGTAACTACATTTTGAAAACCTTAAACAAACAAAAAAAAACAGACCGGGTTTCCTGTCACCCAGGATAGAATGTAGTAGCTGGATCAGAGCTCGCTGCAGCCTTCCACTCCTGGGCTCAAGCAATCCTTCCACCTCAGCATTCCAAGTAGCTGGGAATACGGGTGAGAGTCACCACACCCGCCATGAAAAACATTATTTGGAACTTCAAATTACATGGTAATTTAAAAATTATGTTTAAAGATACACAAAAATGGAAATGATTTCAGCAAGATGGTAGAACATCTAGAAAATATTTAAGACAAGAATACCATCTTTAATGCACCAGAAGCAGGAGAAGAACTGAGTGATGCCACCACTGGTAAGAGAAACAGTTCAATTTCAGACTGCACCACCCTGATCTCCTAAACTGTCAGAACACTACTTGCACACAATTTCCCTAGAAATTCTGAGATGAGAGGAGGGAACTGGAGGTGGAACTCTGAGCTCTCCACAAGTCTGGGAAGCCCACTCCAGTCCTGTCCCATGAGAACCACTGGGAGTGCTAGATGGGCAGAACCACCTGGGATGAACTGGGGACAAAGAGCAGGGCACTGATTGTGCTTGAACTTTCGTGACTACTCAGTGCTCCAGTCAGTGGGGACACCATGTTGAAGCTACTATGGAGAACAGTATGATGGTTTCCCAGGCTGGGTGTGGTGGCTCATGCCTGTAATCCCAGAAGTTTGGGAGGCCAAGGTGGGAGGACTGCTTGAGCCCAGGAGTTCAAGACCTGCCTGGGCAACATAACAAGATCCTATCTCTATAAAGAGAGAGAGAGAAAAAAAAGAAGGTTTCTCAAAAAAAAAAAAAACAAACCAAAAAAAACCAAAAACAGATCTGCCATATCATCCAGCAATCCCACTGCTGGATATATATCCAAAATAAAGGCATTCAGTATATCTTGGCTGGGCACGGTGGCTCATGCCTGTAATCCCAGCACTTTGGGAGGCCCAGGTGGTGGATCACTTGAGGCCAGTAGTTGGAGACCACCCTGGGCAATATGGTGAAAGCCGGTCTCTACTAAAAATACAAAAATTAGCTGGTCGTGGTGGTACACGTCTGTAGTACTAACTCCTTGGGAGGCTGAGGCATGAGAATAGCTTGAAGTGGCGGAGGCAGAGGTTACAGTGAGTTAAATTAATGCCACTGCACTCCAGCCTGGGCAACAGAGTCACACTTGTCTCAAAAAAAAAAAAAAAAAAAGAAAGGAAATTAGTACATCTAAGAGACAGATGCATTTCTATATTTACTGTAGCACTATTCACAACAGCCAAGATATGGAATCAACCTAAGTGTCCCTCAACAGATAAATTAATTAGGAAAATGTAGGATATATACACACACAATGAAAAATCATCCATAAAAAAGAATGAAATTCTGTCATTTTCAGCAACATGAACAGAGCTTGAAGTCATTATGCTCAGTGAAATAAGCCAAGCAGAGACAAATATCACATGGTCTCGCTCATATGTGAGCACTAAAAGAGTGAAGGCACTTTTTTTGTGAGCACTAAAAGAGTGAAGATCCTAGCACTTCGGGAGGCTGAGGCAGGAGGGTCACGTGAGTCCAGGAATTTGAGACCAGCCTGGGCAACACAGTGAGACCCCATCTCTACAAAAAACATAAAAATTAGCTGGTCATGGTGGCACATGTAGTCCCAGCTACTCGGGAAGCGGAGGTGGAAGACTATTTTAGCCCAGGAGGTCAGGGTACAATAAGCCCTGATCACACCACTGCACTTCAGCCTGGGGGTAGAATAAGAGCTTGTCTCATTAAAAACATAAAATAAAATAAAAATGAAGATCTTATACAGGCAGAGAGTAGAAGGGTGGTTACCAGAGGCTGTCAAGTGTAGGAGGAAAGGGGGAATAAAGAGAGACTGGGTGCCAGGTGCAGTGGCTCATGTCTGTAATTCCAGCACTTGGGGAGGCTGAGGCAGGCGGATCATGAGGTCAGGAGACCAGCCTGGCCAACATGGTAAAACCCCATCTCTAACAAAAATACAAAAAAAGAATTAGCCAGGAGTGGTGGCAAGCACCTGCAGTCCCAGCTACTCAGGAGTCTGAGATGGGAGAATCACTTGAACCAGGGAGGCAGATGTTGCAGTGAGCCAAAATCGTGCCATTGCACTCCAGCCGGTGTGACAGAGCAAGACTCTATCTCGGGGGAAAAAAAAAAGAGACTAGTTAATGGGTACAAAAATACACTTAGATACAAGGAATAAGTTCTGACATTTGATACCACGGTAGGGTGACTATAGTTAACAATAACTTATTTGTATTTTAACAATTTTATTGTTACTATTATTTTTTAGAGACAGGGTCTCACTCTATCACCCAGGCTGGGGTGCAGTGGCTTGATCATAGCTCATTGCAGCTCCGATTGCCTGGGATGAAGAGGGGATGGATATCTTAATTATTCTGATTTTCTCATTACACACTATATGCACGTACCAAAATATTATGTGTACCTCATAAATGTGTACAATTATTATGTATCCAAAAAAATTTTTAAAGATACTCGAAGCTCTTGCATGCTAGACAGAACAAAGAATAAAAAATATGCTCCACTGTTTTCAGTTCCAACTCCAATTATTTCACACACTTCAGTACTCTTCCCATATTCAAACTCTCTCAAAATAAATAGTAAAAATCAAATATAATATCTAAGATAACCAAACTAACCTATTTCAAAGACTTGAATAGCTTGACTAGCTGCAAACAAACAGAAAATGAACAACCAAAACCTGGCAGATGGGAAAATTTTTGAAAGATGAAACTGGCAATTTATAATAAATGAATAAAACCATAAGGAGATTCTAATTCTAATGGAAATATAAACATAACAATACATAATTTACCATTTACTGAAAACTAAACATAATTTTTTGAGTTCTCGAAAAACAAGACTTACTCTTTGATATCACGAAGCTGATCAACATCTTGTGATCTTGTGAAATCTGGATCATGGGCCAGAAGGTGAATCATGTATGGAACTACATATTCAGGCAACAGTGATAATAATTTCTCTGAAGTAAAAACATTATTAAAAACAATCTTTATAAAATGTCTTAGTGGACTGAGTTCTAACCACTTAAGTTTCCATTTTTTTCCCTCAGTTATTTCTAAATTAGACGCAACATGACACCTGGATACTAAAATACTTTGCACTTCACTTTTCAATTTCTTTTTCTGGTACCTGGTATGGAGTTATATTTCACTTTTGAAAGATATTAAAGTCAAAGGTATCAGATAGTAAACCCATTAAACAACAGGTCCCTGGCAAAGCTAGGAAAAAATTATTTAGTCTGACATCCGAGCAATATGTTCAAATTAAACCACACTCCTGATCCTGTAGGAAAAATGCAGTTTGCCAGGAGTTAATGCAGCATAAACAGGACTGAGGAGTTCAGTTTTTAAGTACATAATAACTACAATGACAGTATTCTATAAAACTCCCAGTTTTATTATAAACTATAATAGAAACACATGACAAGAAAAAAAAACTAAAAATTGATACACTGACAAAATATATTTGCGCACAGAGAACTTTGAGTTACTTACCAGTAGCCATAGGGTTCTGTTTAATGTATTCCCTGCGTATACTGATATTTTTCAGTAAACACTGTCGTGCATGTGCTCTTCTCTCCTTCACAGGATCTTTGGCACACAAGGCAAAGATCGCCATATACTCCAATGGGAGCAGTAACTTCACAAGTGCCTTATGTAGCTTCTGAGCAAATATCTGCCTTACTTGGTAACATTCATCCTACAGCAGCACAGAAAAACTTAAATTGGTAACCATTTATTAAACAAAAACCCAGCAGTTTAAGTATTCTTAATGTTTTCTTCAATTAAAAAAAATAATTATATGGGGGAATAAATAATGTAATAATTGGAAGACAGTTAAACAGGTAATAATAGCAGTACCTTTTGTGCATATATTCACATAATAAATGGATTTGTATCCATAGAAAAGTAATGTATTCAACTTTGAAGACAAGTAATTGACAAAAATAAGATTGTTACTTACATTAATAACAAGTGCACAGAGCTGAAACTGTTCTGGGGTAATAATTTCATGGTAACAAGGTTCCTGAGCAAGCTTCATTATGGCACTACCAGCAGCTAATCGCAAGCGAGACATATCAGATTTACTATAAACAAACAAAAAAGAAATAAACATTTCCTATAACCATTATCATTCATAAAAATGCTTTTGTCCCTTTTTGAATGTAGGGTCCTTAGAGGATAATTTATGCTTAAAATGAAGTACAAATATGGGAAAGCTACTTTGAGTCCATGAACTTAACACAAGGGATTGTGACTTTCATAATCAAATCAAATCATTGTGACTTTCTGATTACAAATTTACCTGCCTTCATTTCTAGTCCAGCTCTAAGTTAGATACTTTACCACATCCCAACAACTCTGCTTATTCTTGCAACCACAGTAATTGCAAGGTTAGGAAAAACTCTTTACATCAGGAGTATCCCTCATTTTAAGAGAAATACATATCGATTGTCAAAAACTTGATTAAAGTGGCTGGGCACGGTGGCTCACACTTGTAATCCCAGCACATTGGGAGGCCGAGGTTGGCGGATCACGAGGTCAAGAGATTGAGACCATCCTGGCCAACATGGTGAAACCCTGTCTCTACTAAAAATACAAAAAAATTAGCTGAGCATGGTGGTGCGCACTTGTACTCCCAGCTACTCGGAAGGCTCAGGCAGGAGAATTGCTTGAACCTGAGAGGCGGAGGTTGGTGAGCCAAGTTCACACCACTGCACTCCACCCTGGCGACAGAGTGAGACTCTGTCTCAAAAAAAAAAAAAAAAAAAAAAAGAAAAAAAAAGAAAACCTGATTTAAAAAACCACAAAGAATTAAAAAAAAAAAAATCACCTATCATAATTTAAAATCTATTTCCTGCATATAAACGTGTAACAGGAATCTAGCTTTATGCATGCTGAAATGGCAGGGCTGCAGTTAAGAGGGAAGAAGTATCAGACAAATACCTAAAGGATATGAAATATAAGAGTCAGTGTCTGTCTGAGTTTCTGGGGCTGACCTCCTTTTGCAGAATACAGTTTTCAAATGGAACCTATGAAGCCTTGGCACTCCCACCCCCACAGTATGAATTTTTATTACTTATGTGGTAATGAATGGGATGGCATGGGAATCTTTCTACTTCGACTTCTATGTGGAACACAGCATGGCTTTTATATTTATTGTGACCACTTCACGAAATGCAGAAAGCTAGCCGGAACGCACTGGGACTGTTGCTAAGCATACAGAGGAAAAAACCTGGCACTCTTGGACAACAGGATTGTTACAATGAGCACTGGTAACAATGAGGGAGCCTCAAATGGTTTCTATGGCATTCATTCAGGAATCAAAATTAATAGCTATTATGTGAGTGCTTACTCCATGCCAGGCAGGTGTGAAAAACACTTTATAGGCTTTATCTCAATTAATTTTCACTCCATAAGATGAGGAAATTGCAGCTTAGAAAAGGTAATACTATATTATATGATATCCAGTTAGGATCTGTCTAATGGGTGTTCATTCCATGGTTAACCATTCCCCTATTTTTTGTGATGGAAAATAATGCTGCAGGAACATGCTTGTGTATATGCTTTCATATGATTCTTTTATTTTTATTTTTATTTATTTTTTTTTTTTTTGAGACGGAGTCTTGCTCTGTCGCCCAGGCTGGAGTGCAGTGGCGCAATCTCGGCTCACTGCAAGCTCCGCCTCCCAGGTTCACGCCATTCTCCTGCCTCAGCCTCCCGAGTAGCTGGGACTACAGGCGCCGGCCACTGCGCCCGGCTAATTTTTTTCTATTTTTAGTAGAGACGGGGTTTCACCATGGTCTCGATCTCCTGACCTTGTGATCCGCCCGCCTCGGCCTCCCAAAGTGCTGGGATTACAGGCGTGAGCCACCGCGCCCGGCCATGATTCTTTTATACTCATGAATTATGAGTGTAAAAATAAAGAGTCAAGGATAACATTTTTGAGGATCTCGATGCAAAAATGCCGAAGAGTCCTGCTAATTTATACTCATAGGAGTAATGAAGGAACCCATTTCCATGATCATACTGAGGAATTATTGCTTATAAAATTTTTTTTTCTTTTGATTTGTAAGGAAAAGAGGTACTGCTTAAGTTCAAATTGTATTGACTGCATTTAGTGATGTTAAACTTTTAAAAGTAAACTGATAATAGCTAATCTTCCTCTCCACTGGGGGGCCCTGCCTAGGTATCACTAACTTGTAAGAGCTTGTTATTATTATGCCTTTGCCATATACTGTACATAATTACCTCCAATTTAAAGCTTTCATTATCCCTAACGCAGTTCTAAACAGTGTTATAAAAGGTTGCCCTTGGCTTATTCTATGATAAAAATAGGGTGTGGTGGTGCACACCTATAGTCCCACTACTCAGGAGTCTGAGGCAGGAGGATTGCTTGAGCCCAGCTAGCCTGGAAAACATAGTGAGATTCTATTCCTAATTATAATAATTTTTTAAAAAATTAATAGCATAGCACTATCACATATCTAGCCAAGGCTGGAGTACAATGACATGATCTCGGCACACTGCAACCTCAACCTCCTGGGTTCAAGCGATTTTCATACCTCAGCCTCCCCAGTAGCTGGGATTATAGGCATGTGCCACCACACCTGGCTAAATTTCTATATTTTTAGTAGAGACAGGGTTTCAACATGACCTCAATTAATCCGCCTGACTTGGCCTACCAAACTTCTGGGATTACAGACGTAAGCCACTGTGCTCAGCCTCATAAAGGAATGATTAAACCTCTGTCCTCTAAAACAAATTTTTAAACAGGAATGCATCATATGTAGAATACTTTAGTTATCTATGTTGGTAATCTTGGCCCCTACTAAATCAAGAATTTGCAAGAAACCAGGATCATGAAAAATCGAGCTTCTATTTTCATCTTAAAATGAGATGGCAATTTTACAGATTAAAAGTGAAAATGTGTAACAATGTAAACAATCTCTGTGTGCACATACATGTGTACACACCCGAATTCGTACAACAAGAAGGCTTAAACTCTCTCGAGTCGCCATTGAAATTTTTATTTATGTATTTATTTTAAGACAGGCTCTCGCTCTGTTGCCCAGGCTGGAGTGTGGTGGTGCAATCTCAGCTCACTGCAACCTCTGCCTTCTGGTTTCAAGCAATTCTCCTGCCTCAGCCTCCTTAGTAGCTGGGATTACAAGAATGTGCCACCACGCTGGCTAAGTTTTGTATTTTTTTTTTTAGTAGAGACGGGGTTTCATTATATTGGCCACGCTGGTCTCGAACCCCTGACCTCGTGATCCGCCCATCTTGGCCTCCCAAAGTGCTGGGATTACAGGCATGGGCCACCGTGCCTGGCTGCCACTGAAATTTTTATTACTTTCATAAGACTTGAGTCACTCTGCTTATTTAATCACTGTAATACAGGGAAGCTCTCTGAAGGCAGGCACTTTTCCTACTTATTTTTGCTGCAATGCTTTTCACACTGTTTTATGGAGCAGAAATTTAACAAATATTTGTTTAATTGAACTAAATGTTAATGCTAACTGTAATAGTACAATACAGTGATTATGATTACATATTTACGGGAAAAAGTTCCTCTTCTTTAGGAATGAAGAAAAATATATTGGCACTATTAAAATAACAATACTAACAGACAGACAAGCCCTAAATGAGTACGTAAGATTTGACCCTGAAGAACATGGTGTAATTACACCATTCAGTATTCATTAGGTAAATAATTCCTATGTAAATTCTACCAAAATTTCAGCACTAATAAAACTGGAAAGAAAGACAAATCTCACCTGATCCTCTTTTGCTCTGTCAGGTCACCCTCACTAACCAACATCGCTGATAATAACCGAAGGGTTGAATTGGCAGATTTAGACTGGTTGTTTTTCATACCCAACAGCCACCTTACCAGAAGTTTAATTGCCTGTACCTATAAAATATTAACATGCTAAAAAAAGAGAGCAACTTAAAATTCCAATTAAAGGGAAAATTAACTTATATTAATTAATGAGATTATTCATCTCCATCAGCAGACATTTCATTAAATAAATCTATGGGATAATAACAGTAACAATAAGAACTAATACTTACTCTGTGCTTAACCAGTGCCAGATACTTTTCTTAGAGCTGTACATGTATTAACTTACTTAATCTCTCAAAAAACTCTTATGAGGAAGATTTTTTTCCCAACAGATAAGGCAATTGAGACACATTATTATGATAGATAACTTGCTCAAAAGTCTGGTTCCAGAATTTAGGCTTTTCATACTTAGACGTTTGTCCAAGATTTTGAAACTATTTGAAAACATATACTTTAAAAACAATTTAAACTATACAGGCCGGGCGTGGTGACTCACGCCTATAATCCCAGCACTTTGGGAGGCCAAGGCAGGTGGATCACTTGAGGTCAGGCATTTGAGACCAGCCTAGCCAACATGTTGAAACACTGTATATACTAAAAAATCCTATCTATACTTAAAAAAAAAAAAAAAAAAAATTAGCCAGGCATGGTGGCACATGCCTGTAGTCTCAGCTACTCAGGAGGCTGAGGCATGAGAATTGCTTGAACCCGGGAGGCAGAGGTTGCAGTGAGCCGAGATTGTGCCACTGCACTCCAGCCTGGGTAACAGAGCACTCTGTTTCATAAAAAAACAAAACAAAACAAAACAAACAAAAAAACTGTACTGATTGTAGTGACTGAAAATAACTTTCGAGTTTCATAGTTTTGTGGTATTGAAAGACTACTTTGAAGAAACCATCAAGTCTGATTCAGTCTCATTTAACATTCTGACCCAAAAAAAAAGGGAATTGCTATAATTATTGGTAGTCATAATTACTTAGAAATGTCTAGTCAAAAGATTGTTACCAATATACGTGAAAGAGCCAGCCAAAAAATCAAGGTAATTATTTATTTATTGACAGCCTGGAAAAATGAATTGATAGAATATATGATGACTATGAAGCAACACAAAGTGAAACAGATTATCAAGGAAGATGATACAATCTTATTTTAAATCCCAAATCCACCACTTTTAAACTGAGCTTTACATTTATTAAATCCACAAATTTAGTAACAATCATCTATCTGCTCTGTCGCCCAGGCTGGAGTGTACTGGCATGATCGCAACTCACTGTAGCCTTGACCTCCTGGGCTCAAGCGATCCTTCTGCCTCAGCTTCCTCCTTGCGTAGGTGGAACTATAGGCATGCACCACCACACCCGGCCAAATTATTATTATTATTATTATTATTATTATTATTATTTGAGACTGAGTTTCACTGTCACCCAGGCTGGAGGGCAGTGGCACAACCTTGGCTCACTGCAGCCTCTACCTCCCAGGTTCAAGCGACTGTCCTGCCTCAGCCTCTGAAGTAGCTGGAATTACAGACGTGCAACACCACACCTGGCTAGTTTTTGTATTTTTAGTAGACAAGGGGTTTTACCATGTTGGCCAGACTGGTCTTGAACTGATCTCAAGCCATCTGCCCGCCTCAGCCTCCCAAAGTGCTGGGATTATAGGCGTGAGCCACCATACCTAGTCCAACTAAATTATTTTTAATATTTTGTAGAGACACGGCTCACTATGCTGCCCAGGTTGGTCTTGAACTCCTGGGCTCAAGCGATCCTCGTGCCTCTGCCTCCCAAAGTGCTGGGATTATAGGTGCGAAAAAAAACCAAAGTGTTATTTATTGTATTTATTGACAACCAGGAAAAATGAATTGATAGAATATATGATGACTATGAAGCAACAAAAAGTGAAACAGATTATCAAAGATGATACAATCTTATTTTAAATCCCAAATCTGCCACAGTGACCAGCTTGACAATTATCTATCTTTGCCAAGTTAATATTCATATGCTTGTAGATAGTGGTGGTGAGGCTGGATTTAAGATGCCTCTGAGCACCGTCATTCTATAAACAACCTCTCTAAAAAACAGTCTCATTGAGATTGCTTTAGCAGGCAGAAGATACTGACATATAATAAACAATGACAACTACAATGTCTTCAAGAAACAATTTTTTGCAAAGAATTTTAAAATAAATTTTAAAATAAAGCACCTCCTTAAGAAAAGCTTGTTGAATAAAAAAGGCTCTCGGCTAGGTACAATGGCTCAAGCTCATGGGGGTTGAAGTGGGAGGATCAGCTGAGCCCAGCAGTTCAAGACCAAACTGAGCAACACAACAAGATCCCATCTCTGTTTATTAAATGTTTAAAAGGTGAGGAAGATAACTACAAATGTTCCTTTTTTAAACATGAAGATTATCAAGGCCTAAACAAATTTACCTTTGCTAGTACTTCAGGGGAAACCTCTTCATCTGGAGACCACAGTTTTCCATTCTTTTCACCTGTTGACTATAGACAATTGAATAAATTTAGCTATTAGCATGAAGAAAAAAATTTAACTTTTTGCTGATTAAGTTTTTCATGTTGATCAACACAGCCTCTGAGAAACCGATGGGAACATCACCAACCAGAGCTTGTAAAAGGACAAAGTTAGAAGACTCATACTTCCCAGTTTTGAAACTTACTATAAAACCTACAGTAATCAAAACAGTGTGGCTGGTACTGGCAAGGACAGACATACAGACCAATGGAATAAAGAACCCAGAAAACCCTTGCATATATAGTAATTCATTTTTGACAAGGGTGCCAAGACCACCTTTAGGGAAAGAACAGTCTCTTCAACAAATGGTGCTAGAAAAACTGGATATTCAGCCAGGTGCAGAGGGTCAGTGCCTGTAATCCCAGCACTATGGGGGGCTGAGGCAGGTGGATCACTTGAGGTCAGGAGTTTGAGACCAGCCTGCCCAACATGGCACAACCCCCCCTCCACTAAAAATACAAAAAATTAGCTGGGCATGGCGGTGCATGCCTGTAGTCTCAGCTATCCAGGAGGCTGAGGTTGGAGAACTGCTTGAACCTAAGAGACAGAGGTTGCAGTGAGCCAAGATTGCACCACTTCACTCCAGACTGGGCTACAGAGTGAGACTCCATCTCAAAAACACAAAAACAAAACATAAAACCCCTGGATATCCACAAGAAACAAACACACAAACAAAAAAAGAAACTAGATTGTTAATATATATAAGAAGTAACTCAGAATGAATCAAATATCTCAATTTAATAGCTAAAACCATAAAACTCTGAAAAGATGACATAGGGAGAAATCTTCATGATCTTGGATCTGGTAAATATCTGACAATGGTTTAATACACAGAAAATGTAAACAACTCTTAAAACTCAACAAGAAGCAACCCAACTAAAAGCGGGTGAAGGCAGCATGGGCAACATGGCGAAACCCTGTCTCTATAAAAAACTACAGAAATTAGCCAGGCATGGTGGCATGTGCTGGTAGACCCAACTTCTCAGGAGGCTGAGGCAGGAGGTATTGCTTGAGTCTGTGAGGCGGAGGTTGCGGTGAGCCAAGGTTGCACTAGTGCACTCTAGCCTGGGTGACAGAGTGAGACCATGTCTCAAAAAAAAAAGAAGAGTGGGGTAGGTGAAGGAATTTAATAGCTCTCCAAAGAAGATATACAGGGTAGTCAATAAGCACAGAAAAAATATCCTTGACATCATTATAGGAAAATGCAAATCAAAATCACAATGAGATACCACTTCTTATGCACTAGTATGGCTATTGCTTTTGTTTTTCTTTTTTGAGATGGAGCCTTGCTCTGTCGCCCAGGCTGGAGAGCAGTGGCACGATCTAGGCTCACTGCAAGCTGTGCCACCCGGATTCACGCCATTCTCCTGTCTCAGCCTCCCGAGTAGCTTGGACTACAGGCACCCACCACCACGCCCAGCTAATTTTTTGTATTTTTAGTAGAGATGGGGTTTCACCGTGTTAGCCAGGATGGCCTTGATCTCCTGACTTCTTAATCCTCCCACCTCGGCCTCCCAAAGTGCTGGGATTACAGGCGTGAGCCACTGCGCCCAGCCGGCTATTGCTTTTTTAAAAAGGAAAATGACATGTAACCCAATAATGTTATTCCTAGATATATACCCAAGAAATGGGAGAACAGGAACATAAACGTTTATATCGGCATTATTCACAATAGCCAACACGTAGAAGCAACCCAAGTATCTATCAATCGACAAACAAAATGTGGGATATATACAAACAAAAATATACATATAATAGAACACTATTTAGCCACAAAAGGAACAACATTCTGATACATATTACAACATGGAAGAGCCCTGAGGACATGCTAAGTGAAATACAACATAAACAAAAGGACAAATATCATATAAGAGATACATAGAACAGGTAGTCATAGAGTCAGAAGGTAGAACAGAGGGCAATGGAGAGTTGTTGCTTAATGGGTACAGAGTTTCTGTTTGGGGTGATGAAAAAATTCTGGAGCTGGATGGGATGGTGATGATTAGATAACAATGTGGCTATTATGTTAACACTTAAAAATGGCAAATTTGATATTATGTATAGTTTACCACAATAAAAAAGACCATCTGAAAACACAATCTATCAACAATCATCATTTAAGAGGTATCTTAAATTTCACCTTTGTTGACAACCACATCTACCAAAAGTAAAAACAGCAGCAAGGATATGTGGTGTGGGAAATGAGACTTAGGCTATGTTCTTCTCTTCTTCTCTGCTGCATTCAAAAGTGGGAGGTGGTACAAATACAGAAAGTATACTAGCTGGTGTCTTTAAGTTCCTGATATTGAGGCCTCAAGACTACCGAACCATGTGAGAGTTAGGAACTTTGGATAAGTTGGATTTGTGACAAATTAACACTTAATTGAAAGTTATCCATAATGATCCAGCATATCTGTGTCTTTATTCAATAACAACAGATTTAATTCAGATCCATTTGGTAAAGCAGTGATTCTTTTATTTATTTTTTTGAGACAGAGTCTTGCTCTTGTTGCCTAGACTGGAGTGCAATGGCGCAATCTTGGCCCACTGCAACCTCTGCCTCCTGGGTTCAAGCGATTCTCCTGTCTCAGCCTGCCGAATAGCTGGGATTACAGGCACTCGCCATCACGGCCGGCTACTTTTTTTGTATTTTTAGTAAAGACGGGGTTTCACCATGTTGGCCAGGCTGGTCTTGAAGTCCTGACCTCAGGTGATCCACCCGCCTCAGCCTCCCAAAGTGCTGGGATTACAGGCGTGACCCACCACGCCCTGCTAGCAGTGATTCTTAATTAAGGTGTGTTTCCAAAATCATTTGGGGAGTCTTTTCAATCTATACGTTCCAACCTAGACAGAGGTAATAAATCAGAGCACACAGACATCAATAAATCTAGTGCCAAAAGTACAGTGTATTATCTTAAAAATTAGTCAAATTCAAGTCCACTTACTTTTTTTTTTTTTTTTTGGAGATAGAGTTTCCCTCTTGTTGCCCAGGCTGGAGTGCAACTGTGCAATCTCGGCTCACTGCAACCTCTCCCTCCTCGGTTCAAGTGATTCTCCTGCCTCAGCCTCCTGAGTAGCTAGGATTACAGGCGCCCGTTACCACGCCTGGCTAATCCACTTAGATTTCTAACAATGTCTGATAAAACAAATTTTAACCCGGCATGGTGGCTCATACCTGTAATCCCAGCACTTTGGGAGGCCAAGGCGGACAGATCACCTGAGGTCAGGAGTTCAATACAAGCCTGGCCAACATGGTGAAACCCGTCTCTACTTAAAATGCAAAAATTAGTCAGGCGTGGTGACAGGCACCTGTAATCCCAGCTACCTGGGAGGCTGAGGAATGAGAGGAGGCCAAGGTTGCAGCGAGCCACTGCATTCCAGCCTGGGGTACAGAGCAAGACTCTGTCTTCAAAACAAAAAACAAAAATAACCCAATTCTAACATTCCAGAAAATGATAAACTGTCTTTTGAGGGTCAGGAAAATAGCTTTTACTTATATTTAACTTTCATGATTCACCAATCCCATGTTCTAATTTTTGTTTCTTAAGTGTGAAATTCTAGTAGTAATAGCTACCATGAAATAAGGAAGTAGTTTGGAATTTAAATAATAAATAAGTAGAACCAATATAGAATAATTTAAAAGAAAAAGAGAATTACATAGAAACAGAAGTGTTTCTGTGATGAAGATGTAAACAGTCTTAGTCTCATGATTCTCAATTTAATTAAATGAGAAACTTACCCTGTCATTCATTAGCAGATCTTTCACAATAAAATTTGCTACTACAGATTTCATTGGGGAAGCAAACTGATCTGGTGCTAACATAGAAATGTGGCCCAATGAAACTAATGGAGTTATAAGTTGTTCTGGCACATCAGCATTCAGACTCCTACTGAGTGGCTATAAAAATAAAACAGACAAAATTACCAATGTGTTTGATAAATATCTAGACACTCTACTGAAACAGTACATTTTCCTGAGTCCTCCTGAATTTATCATGCCCAAACCAATCTTCTCTAATATGATCATAACTAACTTCAACCTAAGACACCTGGTACTTAATTCACCTACTAAAATTTAGCAAGATTGAAAGAATGTAGAAAAAACATAAAAAATAAAACTCAAAAGAAGTTAAAAAAAATTTTTGCTTCATGAAATCAGCATTATTTTTGACTAATTTACAACAATGGATTTGCTATATTGGTGGATTTCTTATCCTGTGGGAACATTTTAAATGACCTTAAATCATACAAAGTAAGAGTTCACTGGGCTTTGGTCACACTACCTCCAATTTATGATAATAGGAATACATTTCTAATAGTAAAATGAGGCCAGTCATTATAAGTAAAGAAAGGGAAACAGGATTGTCAGGTAGGGCTCTTAGGTACTTAAAACTGGATTGTTCAAAATTATCTACTAATACTTTCTGAGGATAAATGCACCACTGAACCAATAAGGCTAAAATTAAGTAAAATGTTCTAACATAAACACGTAAGGCCAGGTGTGCTGGCTCATGTGTGTAATCCTCGCACTTTGAAAGCATGAAGTGGGTGGATCGCTTCAGTCTAGGAGTTTGAGACCAGGCTGGGCAACATGGCAAAACCCCATCTCTATAAAAAATCCAAAAATAGCTGGGCATGGTGGCAGTGCCTGTACTCTCAGCTACTTGGGAGGCTGAAGCAGGAGGAATGCTTGAAACTAGGAGTTCGGGGCTGCAGTGAGCAGAGATCGCATCACTGTACTCCAGCACTGGTGAGAAAGTGAAACCTTATCTCAAAAACAAACTAAAAAACAAACAAAAACCACAAAACCCTTCAATATGAGGTGTTTGAACATATAATCTGATCCACAGGCCGGGAATGCAGTACCATATAAAATAGACAGAATCCTTGCTCACAAGGAATTTATATTCTAGGGTAGGACTTCATATAAACAGCTTTAAAAAATCTAGCTTCCATCTTCATCAAACTATAGAGCTTAAAAAATAAAGACCAATATAAACACAACCTATATATTAGATATACCTCAAAAATCTGTGCAAGCTGGACTTCTTTATTTGTGAATATGGCGTGTATACAGTGCACAGCCTGTTTTGCTTGGTGTGGAGTACCCCTCTTTGCTTTTTGATGTAAAATGGGAATTAAGGTCCTGCAAAAAATAATATAGTTTTTTTTTTTTTTTCTTAAACCCATAAACAAACAATTATTCCTTTGGTTGACTTCCACGTCCCCTATATGGATGGATGCTGGTAGAGAAGGCTCTCTTAAAAATTATCTGATCTAAAGAAACTTGTAAAAAAGCTCCCTCTCTGCCCCCAAGTATAAACCAAGAAATACAATGCCTCAAGAAAAAGCCTACTTCAGGAGACAATTTTCATTTTAAAGCTACCTGACAAATATGCAAAATAACAAGTAATCCTTAATTCATAATCTAAAGCTTATCCCATGACATATTTTTACATTTACCTTCTAAGTAGGAGATTGCTAATTTTTCAATTCCCTTTTATAATCTCCTTCAGTTATTTCAAAGTAGCTATGGAAAGAAAGTAGCAAAAGGCCAAGTTGTATTAAGCAGCTGAAATAATACTAGTGAAAAGTATGCAAAGATACAGCTACATATATATCACTAGGATGGCAATATAAATATCTAACTATTATGTGCCAGGCACCATTCTAGGTATTTCCGCATGGATTAATTCAACTAATGTTCACATCCACCCAAAGACGACTATTATAGTCATTACACAGATGAGAAAATTAAAGCACAAAGATGTTATTTAAGCCTCCTAAGATGACGAAGTTAGGAAACTGGGAGTTGGGATTTGAAAATCAGCACCTCTTTCAAAATCCATACACTTACCCTCTACACTGACAATGAAAAGTAATCTAAAACAGTCTTCTTTCAGGACGAGATGGAAAAACATGTAACACTCTCCAAAAATTAAATGTTGATGACATGAAAAAACATTAGGTAGACTGAAGAAAACAGTGTGCATATATGAACTTATAAAAAATAGACAAACACATCTAGTAGATGAACATTCATACAAAGTATACATATCAAATGTTAATGGTGACTATTTCGTTACATCTTTTCTAGTTTCAGTTTGCTACAATGAACATTAAGTATTTTTATAATCAGAAGAAAATTGATAAAGCGAAACAAACATAGAAGGAAAGATATTTGTCATATATTTAATGTTATTAGAGAAGAGCCTGTTTCATAGATTATAAAGTTAGTGGTATCAAATGCAGGGGTGACAATGCCCTCTTATGATAATGGAAGGCTAGATATGAAAAGCTATACTGCAGGCTCCAGGCCATGCACCTTAACCAAAAATGGGAACATATGCTAGTTGGTGTAAGTCTGATGTGACATTTATAAATATGCCTGAAGTTTGTCTCTATGGACTTTGGAATTATGAGATAGGGATGTCCATGCCCAAATAGACTTCCTTGACTGAGTCTTGACCACACTTCTACATGGAAGATGTCTTTCCTCTCTCCTATCTGTTTAGTCTTTCACCATTCCATTTACCAGACTATGATCTCTTATAAAATAACACTGGTGAATGACAAAGGAAGACAGTTTCAATCAAACTGTTGTTAAATGTATTATTAATTATTATTAGCCAAATAAAATAATACAGAAAGTCAACTTTAACCTTTCTTCTTGTTTTTTTATAGAGCAGTATTATCCAGTGATGCCATCAGAGATGTTATTGAGGTCTTTAGTGTTGTGCTTTTCTTCTTTCCAGTGATTATCTCCTTTCTCCTCCATTAATCTTATGAATGAGGTATTTTATTCCTCACGTCCAAAGTTACCTCTTCTACCTACACCCATTTTCAATTGCTTCCTTTGGGGTAGAATTTCTCTAAGAATAGATCCTTTGCCTTAAAAAAATGTATAGGATTTCCTCCCTTGAAAAACTTATCAAAATCTATCCTATTGTGTCAATAATCTTTTTTAAATAATGTATACATATAAAGTTTATTATTTCTAGTCTACAAACTCCTCGAGGGCAGGGACTGATTGTGGTAACTTTTTTTATTAGCCAGACAATGCTGAGAATGAATACATATGATTCGACAGCCATTTGCAATGTATTTTTTCCTCCAGAAGATGTCTTCTGCATATTTTAAGTCTAAATATAACATCTCAGCACAAGTTTCACCTTAACATTTTTAAGATGCCAAAGTGAACTATTTGCCCCATTTTTTGGTAGGATAGCAGTGTGACAGTTATTGAATTTATAACCCATTTACAGAAAAAAAGATGAATATACATGGATTAGAAAGATATTAATCATAAATAAAACACTAAATTATGGGATAACCTTTGATTCTTAATATCTTAAAATGATTTTGTTATAAACAAACATGTAGTTTCAGTTTACTCTGCTGCCTACATTCTAATGGTGGGAGAGGGGTGTAAGGCAAGGGAAAGACAAAACAGAGGAGGACACAGAAAAGTAGCTTTTAAATCAAAATTGTCTTTCCTCTCTCCTAACTTCCTATACAAAAGGAAAACAATGATTTTATGGTTCCCACACTTAGAAACTTTTGTATTTACCATGGGACAAAAAATGTACTCACGATCGTATCTGGGGAAGGTCTGTTTCTATTTTGTGACCTGTATTTCTAAAAATTTGAATAGCAGCTTCTGCCACCTTGTCATCTTCCATTCTTAGGCACTGTAACAAGGACTCATATGTCTCTGCAGAGTGGAACGAGGTAGGATGTGTGAAAGACAGAACCTGAAAAAATAGATACAGCTTTAGAAGTACAGACAATTGTTTTAATCCATTAAAAAAGAAACACTTCCCGTGATAAATAAATAAATAAATACATACATAAATAAATTCTGGGGTAAATATGCTAGCTACACAGAATAGAGATACATCTCCTAGCCACCCTTGCAGTTAGTTATGGCTAATTAGACATTATCAGAAATACTGTGTGGTGTAGTAGCTCCCAGTTATTCCTTCACACAACTGACAGACAGCCTTTGTCCTATTTTCTTCTTCACCTCTTAGTCTACTCTGCTACTTAGAACACAAAACTCCTTTTTTATGGAATGTGATTTACAATATTAATAACTATTATCAGTTTATAAATATATTGTATTTAGATGAAGGAATGCTTACTTGAAATAAAGCCTCCATACGTAATGACTCAATCTTTGTGTAATGTAAACAAAATGCTAACTCAGAGCTTTCTTTGACTGGCAAAAAGATAATCTATGAGAATTTTTTTTTTCTTTTCTTTTTTTGTGACAGGATTTCACTTTGTCACCTAGGCTAGAGTGCGGTGGAACATCACAGCTCACTGTGGTCTCAGCCTCCTGAGCTGAGATTATAGGTGCACCAGCCCAGCTAAAAAAAAATTTTTTTTTTTTTTGAGACGGAGTCTCACTCTGTCGCCCAGGCTAGAGTGCAGTGGCCTGATCTCAGCTCACTGCAAGCTCCGCCTCCTGGTTTCACGCCATTCTCCTGCCTCAGCCTCCTGAGTAGCTGGGACTACAGGTGCCCGCCACCATGCCCGGCTTATTTTTTGTACTTTTAATAGAGACGGAGTTTCACCGTGTTTGCCAGGATGGTCTCGATCTCCTGACCCCATGATCTGCCCGCCTCAGCCTCCCAAAGTGCTGGGATTACAGGCGTGAGCCACCGCGCCCGGCGTTTTTTTTTTTTTTTTGTAGAGATGAGGTCTAGCTATGTTGCCCAGGCTGGTCTCCAACTCCTGTGCTCAAGAGATCTTCCTGCCTTGGCTGGGATTACAGGCATAAACCACTGTACCAAGGCAAGAAAATATTTCAAGTGAAATCACTCATCATAATTATCAACAAAGAAGCCACTATTGTGAACTTTTAATTATGATTACAATACATAATTATTCCCTTATTATGACATGAGCACGAGCCTGTTCTTAAATAATTTTTAGCAAGTTAGATACATATCTAAAGAGTTAACCTTCCATACAATTCATAACAATTCAGTTAGTGTAGTATCAAGATTAGGGAGGCAAATAGAGAAGCAGGGAGAAAGGGGAATGAGCAGGTGGTCTTCATTAATTTTTCAATAAGCACTTATTTAATGGTCATTAAGTGCTACTGTCTCATTTGGCAAGGTTTGCAGTGATAATATTTACTTCTGTGGTTTTGATTATTTATAGAAAACTGGAGAATTAAATTAGAAAAATGTAATAAAAACCAAGCTATTAAAAAATGTTACCTTAAAGGTGGGTTTCACTTTTAAGAGAACTTAAAAATACAACTCAATTACTAAAAAATTAATTAAAATCTTATTCATGAGGCATCATATCAATTCTATCAATGAAATGATTTTTTTTTTTCTTTTGAGACAGAGTCTCATTCTGACGCCAAGCTGGAGTGCAGTGGCACGATCTTGGCTCACTGCAACCTCCATCTCCCGGGTTCAAGCGATTTTCCTGCCTCAGCCTCCGAAGTAGCTGTGACTACAGGCGTGTGCCACCATGTCTAGCTAATTTTTGTACTTTATTAGTAGAGACAGGGTTTCCCCATGTTGGCCAGGATGGTCTTGACGTCATGATCTGCCTGCCTCGGCCTCCCAAAGTGCTGGGATTACAGGCATTGAGCCCAGCTCAATGAAATTACATTTAAGAACCTCGGAATATGAGCCCATAATTCTTTTTCTATGTAACATCCATTGCACTAGTTTGTCTCTTCTCCTGTAAGTCACAGTGGTATCACGTCTCTTTGCCTTCAATTTCTTCCCTTCTTTTACTCAGTCCAATGAAAGTTCTATCAAGGGCTGCAGCTGGTTGTAAGCCAGGTTAAAAGCTCGTGACAGTACCTTTCTTACCCAGTGGCACTCGACAATCTGGAACCACCTTGTCTCCCATTATTCCTCAAAACACCCCTTTTTTCTATTCATGCCAGTCTCCCAAGAATCCCACAAATATACCAAGAAATATTCCCTTTAATGATGATATTCCCTCCCCTAGATTTAGTCACATACCCTGTCCACTAAGTCTTAAGTCACACCTTGCTATTACTAAGAATAGATTGTACAGTAATCACTACCAAGCATAGAAGGCATGAAAATGATAAACAGTGAAACAAATATTAATTTAAAATGTAAAATAATTACATTATTATATTATAACATAAAAATATTACTTTTACATAATCTGATTTCCAACACAGGTTTTAAATCTTTCAAATAGTTTCCTATGAAATAAGCCTGACTCTTGCATATCCTGAAGGGAAGGCAAATTATGACCCCACAGAAATACATGGCAACAAAACTGTTTCAAAAATACCTTAAGAAGTTCAAGTCCTGAACGGATAGCTGTATCTGGACTTACACCCTCCTCTTCATCATCTGCTGTCCCCTCTATTGACTTATTCATCAATTTCACTAGTGCACTATAAAAAGAAAATATAAATCAGTAACCACTAGAGTAGTAACTATATCCTAATCACACTGTGACTGAACATATATAGAACCTTAAAATATTAAATTCAAAGGAGTTTCTGTGAGGGAAAAAAGTTCAACCTTGTCATCTACTTGATAACTAAACTTCTACTTAGTTTATCCCCCTAAAAACCTTAATGTATTAAGAGTAACTCTTCTAAAAAATAACAAAACTAAAATTAAATGACACAACACACTGGTAATATATTCACATAAGTAATTTAATATTCATTTCCATATATACACAGATCATTTTCAGTTTTAAGAAAAACAATAATATAGTAGTTAAGTGGGCAATGACAATTGACTCAAAAAAATACAAATAATAAACATATACATGGACAAATGAATTAATTGCTGGTAATTTACTGAATCAGTAACTATTTCTATAAACTTATAGCAAAGAAGCAAGTCATCAGAAGCATCATGCCATATTTATAAAGATTCATTAATTAGAAACAATTTAATTGTCAAAAATTAGGGAGTTAGTTTTTTCAAAATACCACCAGGAAATAGAATATTATCTGGTCAATAAAAATCAGATGTAGCAACATGGTACTATTTTAAGTAAAAACAAATGTGATTTCTGGTTTTGAGATCAGTAAACTGAAGAAGATATTACCCTATTATGAGAACATTCAATTATTATTACAAATGTTCAAAACAAGATTTTGGTTAATTCTTTTTCCTTTGGTGTTATGTATAGGTCAAATTATTCATTTTTTAAAAGTACCAAATATGTATAGGATACAGATGAAATTATTTTCACTTATAAAAAATTAACAAAAATTATAAATATTCATGGGGTACAGAGTGATGTTTCCAGACATATAATGCATGGTGATAAGATCAGGATAATTTGCATATCCATTATCTTAAACACTTATCATTTCTTTGTGTTGGGAACATTCAATATTGTCCTAGCTATCTGAAACTATGTTATTATTAACTATAGTCAGCCTACTATGCTATGGAACACTAGAATTCATCCACCCATCTAGCTGTAATTTTATATCCTTTTCTGTAATTTTGTATCTCTCTCTAATCCTCCCTTCCCACTACCTTTTCCAGCCTTTTCTTTCCTGTTCTATTTTTTGCTTCTGAGAGATCTACTTTTTTTTTTAGCTTCCACCTACCAGTGAGAACATGTGGTATTTAACCTCCTGGTCCTGGCTCATTTCACTTAACATAATGTCCTCCAATGCCATCCACATTGCTGCGAATGACAGCATTTCATTCTTTTTTTATGGCCGAATAGTATTCCATTTATCTATGTACCATATTTTCTTTACCCATTCATTCCTTGGTGGACACAGGGTGATTCCAAATCTTGGCTATTGTCAATAATGCTGCAATAATAATGGGTGTACGGATATCCCTTTGATAAACTTATTTTATTTATTTTGGATGTATACCTAGTAGTGGGATTGCTGGACCATATGGTAGTTGTATTTCTTAGTTTTTTTGAGGATCCTCCACTGTTCTCCATAATGGCTGTTTAAACTAAGTTTAGCACATCCTTTCCTTTCTCCTCTTACATCACAACAATTATTTTAAAATTCATTATCTTCAGTTAATCTGATAACATTAAAAAAAACTAAATTGGTGTATATGTGTATAAACATTAACTTAACGTATAATATACCACACAATTCACTGAATTAAAATGTACAACTTAATGGGTTTTACTATATTCACAGGGATGTACTACCTAATTATAGAACATCTCATCACTATCCTAAGTCAAACCCCTTACCTGTTAGCAGGAACTCATTCACCATTAGTCCCTCCAGCCCTAGGCATTTACCAATCTATTTTCTCTCCTATACACTTGCCTATTCTGAACATTTCATATTAATGAAATCATACAATTTGATAGGGTTTGGCTGTGTCCCCACTCAAATCTCACTTTTAACTGTAATAAGCCCCACATGCCAAGGGCAGGGCCAGATAATTGAACATGGGGGCAGTTTCCTCTATATTGTTCTTGTGGTACTGAATAAATCTCATGAGATCTGATGGTTTTATAAAGGGGAGTTCCCCTGCACAAACTCTCTTGCCTGTCACCATGTAAGACATCCCTTTGCTCTTGCTTCGTCTTCTGTCATGATTGTGAGGCCTCCCCAACCATGTGGAACTGCAAGTTCTTTAAAACCTCTTTCCTTTATAAATTACCCAGTCTTGGGTATGGCTTTATCAGTAGCATGAGAACAGACTAACAAACAACTGTTATCCTTTGTGACTGACTCCTCTCAATTAGCATAATGTTCTCGACATTCATCCACACTGTAGCATGAATCAAGTGTAGCATCATTTAAATAAATTTCCAAATAATATTCCAGTATACGGAATTAAGATTCTTTTTTTTTTTCCCCTTGAGACAGAGTCTTGCTCTGTCGCCCAGGCTAAAGTGCAGTGGCATGATCTTGGCTCACTGCAACCTCTGCCTCCCGGGTTCAAGTGATTCTCCCGCCTCAGCCTCCCGAGTAGCTGGGATTACAGGTGCCCACCACCATACCCAGCTAATTTTTGTATCTGTAGTAGAGACGGGGTTTTGCCAAGTTGGCCAGCCTGATCTCGAACTCCTGACCTCAGGTGATTCGCCTGCTTTGGCCTCCCAAAGTTCTGGGATTACAGGCATGAGCCCCTGCGCCCGGCCAAAATTTATTTATCCATTCATCAGCTGATGGACATTTAGGTTAATTCCATTTTTGGGGGATATTATGAATAATGTTGCTACAAACATTTATGTACAGGTTTTGCATAAACATGTTTTTATTTTTCTTGAGTCTACACTTGAGTGGAACAACTAGGTCATACGGTTAACTCCATGTTTAACTTTCTGAGGAACTACCAAACTGTCTTCCAATGCAGCGTCACCATTTCATATTCCCACCAGGAATATGACAGGTTCCAGTTCTTCCACATCCTCACCAACATGTCTGTCTTTTCACTTATAGCCATCTCAGTGGATGTGAAGTGGTATCTCTTTGTGGAGAGAGAGAGATATATATATATATATATAAAACATTCTCACCTCCACAAAATATTGCTCTAAACCTCTTCTGTGGTCAATTCCCTACCCTCACCCTGGCAACCACTGGTTTGGTTTCTGTCGCTATAGTTTTGACTTTTCTAGAACTTCATGTATGTAGTGTCTGACATCTTCCATGTGACATAATGCTAATACTTTAGAGATTTATCCAACTTGTTGCATATAATCAGTAGTTTACTCCTTACTATTGCTGAGTATTCCATCATAATGAATATCCAATTACCCACTGATGAACTTCTGGGTATTTGTGATTTATAGGTATTACGAACACAGCTGCTAAAAGCAGTTAAACACAACGGAATGTATGTTTTCTTTCCTCTTAGACAAATATCTAGTATTAGGATTCCTGGGTTGGATGGTAATGTTGTATGTACATTTAATGTAACAAGAAACTATTTTCCAATTCACCAACAATTAGCATGGTTAAAATCTTTAATTCTAAATATTCTAGTGAGTGTGTAAGTGGCATTTCTCATTATAATTTGAATTCTGACTGGGTGCAGTGGCTCACACCTATAATCCCAGCATTCTGGGAGGCTGAGTAGGGTAGGTCACTTGAGCCCAGACCAGCCTGGGCAACTTGGCAAAACCCGTCTCTACAAAAAATACAAAAATGAGCCAGGTGTGGTGGTACACCCCTGTAGTCCCAGCTACTCAGCAGGCTGAGGTGGGAGGATTGCTTGAGCCCAGAAGGTCAAGACTGCAGTGAGCCATGATTGCATCACTGCACTCCAACCTGGGAGACAGAGCAAGACCCTGTGTCAAAATAAATACATAAAAATAGGCCAGCACGTTGGCTCATGCCAATAGTAATAGCACTTTGAAAAGGCTGAGGAGGGAGGACCGCTTGAGACCAGCCTGGGCAACGTAACAAAACCCCATCTCTACCAAAAAAATAAACAACAAAAATAAAAATAAGTTAGCCAGGCGTGGTGGTGTGTGTCTGTAGTTGCAGCCACTTGAGGTAGGAGGATGGTTTGAGCTCAGGAGGAGGAGGGTGCAGTGGGCTGAGATCATGCCACAGCACTCCAGTCTGGGTGACAGAGCCAGACTCCGTCTCAAAAAAAAAAAAAAAAAAAAAAAAATTGTAAAAATCTGAATTTGCATTTCCCAAATGAGTACTAATACTAACTGTCCTTTCTTGTGCTTATTTACCATCTTATCTAGTATCTGTTCAAATTTGCCCATTTTAAAACAAAGTCATTTGTCTTATTGAGTAGTCAGAGTTCCTTATATAGCCTGGATATAATACTTTACCAAATACATACTTTTCAAGTATTTTCTCCTGGTCTGTGGCTATTATGAGCCCTCTAAGAATCTTTGCCTACCCTATATGTTTTCTGGAAATTCTAGCTCTGACATTGTATTTTAAAGAGTTATTCAATTTGAGAAAATTATTCCAGATTGAGCTTTTTATTAAGAAATCCTAGTAAACATTGCTTGAATTTAACAAAATTACAAGTGTGTTTCAAAAAAATTCCTAAATATGTGAATACCTATGATAGGTTCCATGCATATGATTATTTAATGAGTATTTATTAACTACCTGTCATGTGCCAAGTCTTAAGGTCTCCCTGAGAAATACAGTGTGAAATGAGAGACATAATCTCTGCTATCATTGTAATGTTGGTAATCACCAGTATAAGTCAAGGAGCTATAAGTGACAGACCAAAGTCTTCAAACCAGGTTCACCGTCCTTCCTCTTATAAAATATTTTTTCTCTTTTGTAAATTAGATAAATAATATATACTTCACAGGGCTATCAAGATGCAAAAGATGATCACCAATCCAACTGCCTCTTCAAAACTGCTAGGGAAGTCTACGCTATACAACCACTGTTACAAATCTTCACCATTCTAACCGAAGTCTAAATACTCCCACTGAGCAACTTCATCTTGAACAGAAGGGAGAGTAGTAATGGAAGCCTTGAGTGAAAACTCTTCTAATTTTCCATACCTAATTTTCTAACCTCCTCTAACTTGTGTGTATTATTTTGTCCTGTCATAGGCTAAGATGTCGTTCTTTCCACTCTGCTTCCTTAGGAATGCTGCTCCCTCATACCTATATTCCCTTTCCCTTATCTGAAATCTGTCTTCAAATAGCACCTTTAGAAAAAAAAAAAAAAAAAAAAAAGATGGAGTTTCGCTCTTTTTGCCCAGGCTGGAGTGCAATGGCGCGATCTCGGCTCACTGCAACTTCCGCCTCCCAGGTTCAAGTGATTCTCATGCCTCAGCCTCCTGAGTAGCTGGGATTACAGGCACGCACCACCACACCTGGCTAATTTTTGTATCTTTAGTAGAGATGGGGTTTCACTATGTTGGCCAGGCTGGTCTTGAACTCCTGACCGCAGGTGATCCGCCCACTTCAGCCTCCCAAAGTGTTGGGATTACAGGTGTGAGCCACTGCACCCGACCTCAGCTAGCACCTTTTCAAGGTACTTAAACATTCAAAATTATTTAGCCAAAAACAGCAGCAGAAGATTCTTCTTCAAGCTTACTCCCTCCCTTTCCATCATCTTATTTTTCTCTGTTACTTTTCCTTTGAGGCTCAAACTCTGATTTTAGCTCAGTTTTTTTGTTTTTGTCTTATTTTGAGACACAGTCTCATTCTGTTGCCTAGGACAGAGTGAAGTGCCGTGATCTCAGCGCACTGTAACCTCTGCTTCCTGGGCTCATTCTTCCACTTCAGCCTCCCACATAGCTGGGACCACAGGCACATGCCCTGGTGTCCTGCTAACTTCTGTATTTTTGTAGAGATGGGGTTTTGCCGACATTGCCTAGGCTCGTTTTGAACTCCTGGACTCAAGTGATCCACCCACCTCTGCCTCCCAGAGTGCTGGGATTACCACACCCAGTCTTCTCTTTTATTTTTATTAAGACGGAGTCTCGCTCTGTCACCCAGGCTGGAGTGCAATAATGTGATCTCGGGTCACTGCAACCTCCACCTCCTAGGTTCAAGTGATTCTCCAGCCTCAGCCTCCTGAGTAGCTGGGATTACAGTTGCATGCCACCACATCAGGCTAATTTTTGTATTTTTAGTAGAGACGGGGTTTTCACCATGTTGGTCAGGCTGGTCTCAAAGTCCTGACCTTGTGATCTGCCTGCCTCGGCCTCCCAAAGTGCTGGGATTATAGGCATGAGCCACCATGCCTGGCTCTCCTTTGCTTTTTATGTAAGGTTGGTGCTGTCTGCACTGATTGTCCCCACTAGTGCTGTCAATTTATCTCCTAAGCAGGGTTTAGAAGGGTGACAACGCTATGTATCCCTTTAATATGCTCAAGCCTCAGTGTAGCCAAGTGGTACCTAGTGGCTTTCTGTCGAGCTGGGTCAGTAAAAAACAGACTCAGCAGTCTTCTCTGCCTAAGTAACACTGATCACCTCTGTGTACCATGATGTAGATGTTGGAAAGACTGTCCTATGCCTTCTGAATCCATGGCAATCTGGCTTTGTCCTTGCTACTCCACAGAAACTGTTCTGGTCATTGTGAATTTTTCCCATTTCCTAATCCAGTCGATGATTCTTAGTATTTAATCAACTTCTGGATACCATCTGACTCCTCCTTAGCCCCACTTTGGTTTCTGTGATAAAACTCTTTCCCAATTTTCTGCTTTTGACTATGTCTGCTTAAAACTTAAAAAAAAATTTAAGTCCATTATCTTCTGCCAGCCGCTTAATTGCTAATTTCCCTCAGGATTCAGTCCTCAACCCTTTCTTTTTTAAAATTTTACTTTTACCTGGGTTCCAGCCATCATTACAATGACTACTTCATTTTCATCTACTACCTATAAACCATTAACTAACTGTAGCACACATATGTCAAGGTATATGGACATATGTATGGGGGGGAAATGGATTATATTTAGAATGATTTTATATTAACCCCAATCCTTTCTTTCAAAATTCTAGGCCAGGCACAGTGATTCATGCCTGAAATTCCAGCAATTTGGGAGGCCGAGGTGGGCAGATTGCTTGAGCACAGGAGCTCGAGACCCGCCTGGCCAACATGGTGAAACCCCGTCTCTACTAAAAATACAAAAAAGTAGCCTAGCATGGTGGCGCACACCTGTAGACCCAGCTACTCGGGAGGCTGAGGCAGGAAAATCGCTTGAACCCAGGAGGCAGAGGTGACGGTGAGCCAAGATCACGCCACTGCACACTCCAGCTCAGGTGACAGAGCAAGATTCCTTCTCAAAAAAAAAAAAAAAAAAAAAAAAAAGAGAAAGAGAAAGAAAAAGGAGAAGAGAAGAGACGAGACGAAACTTAGGTATGGTGGCTCATGCCTGAAATACCAGCACTTTAGGAGGCCAAGGTGGGCAGATTGCTTGTGCCCAGGAGCTCGAGACCAGCCTGGGCAACATGGCAAAACTGCTTCTCTACAAAAGAACTTTTAAAAAATTAGCCGAGCATGGTGATGCACATCTATAGTTCCACCTACTCAGGAAGCTGAGGTCTGAGATTGCTTGAGCCTACACAACAGTGAGCCAGGATTGTGCCACTGCACTTCAGTCGGGGCGACAGAGTGAGACCCCATATCCAAAAAAGGAAAGAGAAAAAAAAAAGAAAATCTTAACAAAAAAGGGCTGGGTTTGGTGGCTCATGCCTATAATCCCAGTACTCTTGGAGGCAAGGTGGGTGGATCGTTTGGGTCCAGGAATTTGAGACCAGCCTGGATGGCATGGCAAAACCCCGTCTCTACCAAAACCAAACCAAAACAAACAAAAACAAAAAAAGCACGTTCACAAAATTAGCCAGTTGTGGTGGCATGGGTTATGGTCCCATCTACTCTGGAGGCTGAGGGAGGAGCATCACCTGAGCCCAGGAGGTCAAGGCTGCAGTGAACTATGATCATGCCACTCTACCCCAGCCTGGGTGACACAGCAAGACCTTGTCTCAAAAACAAAGAAAGAAGAAGAAGTCAATTTTGCTTTTTTTATATGTTGAGAGATGAGAGATAGGGGTCTAGTTCCATTCTTCTGCTAGTCAGTTTTCCAAGCACAATACTGTAGAGACTATCCCTTCCCCCCTTGTATGTTCTTGACACTTCTGTTGGAAATGAGCTGGCCAAAAAAGCACGAACATGTATCTGGGTTCTCAATTCTGTTCCTTTAGATGTGTCTAGTTTTTATGCCAGTATCATGTTGATTTGGTTACTGTAGTTTTGTAGTATATTTTAAAGTCAGGTAGTGTGATCGCTCCAGCTTTTGTTCTTTTTCCTCATATTGCTTGGCTATTTGAGTCTTTTGTAGTTCCATGTAAAAGTTAGGATTGTTTTTTCTATTTCCGTGAAGAATGTCATTTGTATTTTGATAGAAATTGCATTTAGTCTGTAAATTACTTTGAGTAGTACTGTCATTTTAAACAAGATTAATTTTGGCCAGGCATGGTGGCTCATGCCTGTAATCCCAGCACTTTGGGAGGCCAAGGCGGGCAGATCACCTGAGGTCAGGAGTTTGAGACCAGCCCGACCAACATGGAGAAACCGTCTCTCTACTAAAAATACAAAATTAGGCAGGTGTGGTGGTGCATGCCTGTTAATACCGGCTACTCGGAAGGCTGATGCAGGAGAATTGCTTGAGCACGGGAGGTGGAGGCTGCAGTGAGCCGAGATCACGCCATTGCACTCTAGTCTGGGCAACAAGAGCCAAATGCCATCTCAAAAAAGAAAAAAAAAAAAGAAAAATTAAAAAAAAAATCTTCCATTTCATGAGCATGGAATATCTTTCCATTTTTTGTGTGTTGTCTTTAATTTCTTCCATCAGCGTTTTAAAGTATTCCTTGTAATAGATCTTTCATTTATTTGGTTAAGTTGATTATTAGGTATTTAATATTCTTTGTAGCTATTGTAAATAAGATTGCTTTCTTGATTTTTCAGATTGTTTGCTGTTGGCATATGTAAATGCCACTGAGTTGTGTATGTTGATTTTGTATACTGAATTCATTTATCTGTTCTAACAGTTTTTCGGTGGAGTCTTTAGCTTCTTCTGTGATAATGTCATCTGCGAACAAGGCTAATTTGACTTCTTTCTTGCTAAATTTGGATGGCCTTTTTTTCTCTTGACTAATTGCTCTGGCCAGGACTTTCAGTAATTCGTTGAACAAAGGTGGCAGAAGTGGCTTCCATATCTTATTCCAGATATCAGATGAAAGCCTTTCAATTTACCCCATTCAGCACAATGTTCAGTGTGGGTGTGTCACATATGCCCTTTATTATTTTGAGGTATGTTCCCTCTATACCTATTTTGTTGAGGGTATTTATCATAAAGTAATGTTGAATTTTATTGAATGTTTTTTAAGTACCTATTAAAATGACTATACGGTTTTTATTCTTGGTTCTAGTCATATGAATCATGTTTATTGATATATGATTTATGAACCATCCCTGCATCCCTGGGATGAATTCCATTTTATCATGATGAATGATATTTTTAATGTGTTATTGAAATCAGGTTGCTAGTATTTTTGAGGATTTTTGCATTTACGTTCATCAGTGATATGCCCCTATCCCTCACCCTCTAAAAAAATAAATCAAAATGGATTAAGACCTAGTGGATGAAACTACTAGCAGAAAATGCTAGGATAATGCTTAAAGACGTTGATCTGAGCCAAGTTTGTTTGTGTTAACATCCCAAAGTACAGGCAACCAAAGCAAAAATAGAAAAATACGATTACATTAAGCTAAAATGGTTCTGCACAGCTAAGGGAGCAATAAAAAAAGCGAAGAGACAACCCACAGAATGAGAAAATATTTGCAAATTATCCATCTGTCAACAGATTAATAACCAGAACATAGAAGGAGTTCAGACAACTCAACTGCAAAATAACAAAACAAAACAAAAAAACACAAGACAGACAAAAAAATCAAAACCACACACAAAAATTCCAATTTAAAAGTGGGAAAAGAGGCCAGGTGCGGTGGCTCACGCCTGTAATCCCAGCACTTAGGGAGGCTGAGGCAGGCAGATCATGAGGTCAAGAGATTGAGACTATCCTGGCCAACATGGTGAAACCCAGTCTCTACTAAAAAACAAAAATCAGCTGGGTATGGTGGCGTGCGCCTGTAGTCCTAGCTACTTGGGAGCCTGAGGCAGGAGAACTGCTTGATCCTGGGAGGCGAAGATTGCAGTGAGCTGAGATGGCGCCACTGCACTCCAGCTGGCGACAAAGCAAGACTCCAGCAAAAAAGAAAAAAAAAAAAAAAAAAAGAAAAAACAAAAGGCTTTTTATCAACAAGACAGGGAATAACGGATGCCGGCGAGGATGTGGAGAAAAGTGAACCCTTGTACACTGTTGTTGGAAATGTAAATTAGCATAGCCACTAAGGAAAACTGTATGGAGGTTCCTCAAAAAACTAAAACTAGATCTACCATATGATCTAGCAATTCCACTACCGGGTATATATTTTTTAAAAAGGAAATTAACATATTGAAGAGATATCTGCACTCCTATGTTTATTGTGTCACTATTCACAATAGCCAATATGGAATCAACCTAAGTGCACATCAACGAATGAAGAAAGAAAATGTGGTATATATGTACAATGAAAAATTATTCAGCCATAAAAAAAGAACGAAATCCTGCCATTTGTAGCAATGCGTATGGAAATGGAGCTCATTACGTTAAATAAAACAAGCCAAGAACAAAAAAGCAAATATTGCATATTCTCAGTCATATGTGGGAGCTAAAAATGTGAATCTTATGATGACACAGTAGACTGGTAGTTAAAAGAAGCTGGGAAGGGTGAGAAAGGGGGAATGAAGAGAGGTTAATTAATATAGAACGACTAGTGTTTTAGAGATTGGGAGAGTGACTGTAGTTTAATAGCTAGAAGATAATTTGAATGTTTCTAGCATAAAGATGAATATTTACGGTGATGTATATCACCAATATACTCATTTGACCCTCACAAACTGTATAAATGTATTAAATTATCAGACATAGCTCAAATACATGTACATTTATTATGTTATGGGCTGACATGTGTTTCTCCCAAATTCATATTAATTCTAATCCCTGGTATCTCAGAATGTGACTGTATTTAGAGACAGGGCCCTTGAAAAGATAATCAAGGTAAAATAAAACTGAATGGGTGGGGCCTAATCCAATAGGACTATCGTTCTTATAAAAGATTAGGACATAGACATGCTGGGTGCACAGAGAAAAGACCAGGAGAGGACACAGTGCGAAGGAAGCCATCTGCAAATGAAGGTGAGAGGCTTCAGGAAAAAAATTAAAAATTGCTGATACCTTGGATCTCAGCCTTACACCTCCAGAACTGTGAGAAAATAAATTCCTTTTGTTCAGGTTAGGCACTTTGGGGTATTTTGTTATGAAAGCCCTAGCAAATGACAATCAGCATTTCAATACAGCCACATCAGTGTTTCACCTAAGGTGAAACAAACAGTGAAGCTTGGGCACTGGAACTAATCTCTGAATTCTAAGTTGTTTGGAAAAAGAACCAACAAGTGCTGCACAGTAACTCAATATGGAAAGATATATAGCTTATCTACTGGAAAAACGATTAGTGCAAGAGAAAAGCATTACCAGAAGTTTGAAAAGTCTGAAATCATGAGAATATGTAATAAAAAATCAATAACTCTTAACTAACGTCTATGATGCCAGGCTGCTTACCTTTATATACTATCTCAAATTAACATAATTATCCACCACGATTTTATGCCCACATTAAAGTTGAAAATAAATGAAATTCAAAGACTTTATCCAAAGCCACAAAGTAGACTTATGTTTTGAAACCAAATTTGTCTAAAGATAATCCTGTCCTCTTTCCAATGTATCATTCTGTTCTCACACATTAAATGAACAGTGGTATAGTATGTACTACAGAATATTGTAGGGCCATTAAAATGCTTAAGCAAACTGAGAGGTTGGTCAACAGCCACACAGATCTAAAATATTCCTTTTTCTATCTTACTCTTTGTTCTAAGTTTTCTTTACTGAGAACGCGTAAGCTAAAAATAAACACAAGAACTCTTTAAAAACAGAAAGCATTAAATAAAGTCAAAGATCATAAAATGAGAAGGCTTTCCCTTCAACTGGAATGATGTACACCCCTGTGATTAAAAAGAGACATACGGAGGTTTTTAGGTATCTTTAGGAGCCCAGAATTTAAATTAACAACAATTGTAGTTTCAGATTATCTATTTTTGAGTGAATATACTTCTTGGCTTACCTTATGGCTTCTGAATCAATGTGCACAGGTGCGATTCTTTCCAACAGAAATTTGACCATCTCTAGAAAAGGATTTGTTGGTTGCTTAGGATTTGCAAGTTTCCGGGCTATTTCTCTCTATAGAAGAAAAAGAGTTTTACCAAAAATGTGATTTGCTTTCATATTTTTGAAAAGAAAAATGACTGTAGGCCAAAAGAAGGAACTGAAATATTCAAAACCAGCATAAGTGGTTAAGAATTGTCTGCTCTAGACCCTGACTAAAAATTTTACACCCACCGAGCAATGACTGCAAAATCTGGACAGCAGAGAAAAGAAGTGTATGATGTGGTTTCTGAGTGAACACAGCCTTGCCTCACAATTCTTTGATGAAAATTATTGGCTAATATAGGAACCTTTTTTTTTTTTGAGACGCAGTCTAACTCTGTCACCAGGCTAGAGTGCAGTGGCACGATCTCGGCTCACTGCAACCTCCACCTTCTGGGTTCAAACGATTCTCCTGCCCCAGGCTCGAGTAGCTGGGACTACAGGCACAGGCCACCATGCCCAGCTAATTTTTGTATTTTTGTAGAGATGGGGTTTCACCATGTTGGCCAGGCTGGTCTCGAACTCCTGACCTCAAATGATCCACCTGCCTCGGCCTCCCAAAGTGCTGGGAATACAGGTGTGAGCCACCACGCCTGGCCTATTGCAACCATTTTAATACTCTAATTTAGAATAAAAATAATTTGTACTTTTATGGGTATGCTTTATTGGTTTTAATTATTTCATAATTTGACAGAATACTGTGTTTTGTTTCAGTTAATTTTTTTTTTTTTCCTTTTTGGAGCCAGAGTCTCGCTCTGTCAGTCACTCAGGCTGGAATGCAATGGCGCAATCTTGGCTCACTGCAACCTCTGCCTCCCAGATTGAAACAACTCTCCTGCCTCAGCCTCCATAGTAGTTGGGATTAAAGGTATGCGCCACTACGCCCGGCTAATTTTGTATTTTTAGTAGACACGTGGTTTCGTCATGTTGGCCAGGCTGGTCTCGAACTCCCAGCCTCAGGTGATCCACCCACCTCGGCCTCCCCAAGTGCTGGGATTACAGGTGTGAGCCACTCGCGCCTGGCCTGAATATGTATTTTTTAAAAAACAAATGAACTGGCCAGGCGCGGGTGGCTCACGCCGGCAATCCCAGCACTTGGGGAGGCCGAGGTGGGTGGATCAACCTGAGGTCGGGAGTTTGAGATCACCCTGACCAACATGGAGAAACCTCGTCTCTATTAAAAATACAAAATTAGCTGGGCTTGGTGGCGCATGCCTGTAATCCTAGCTACCTGGGAGGCTGAGGCAGGAGAATTGCTTGAAACTGGGAGGCAGAGGCTGCGGTGAGCCAAGATCGTGCCATTGCACTACGGCCTGGGCAACAAGAGCAAAACTCCGTCTCAAAAGAAACAAAAACAAAAACATATTCATACATATATAAATACTTGCAAAATTTTTCAGTTCTGGAAGAACCTAGATGGAGGATAAATGAGAACCCTGCACACCCCTACAATTTTTTTTATAAGTTAGACATATAATTATGGAAGGCTAATAGATGACCCCAATAATAGAAGTAACTCTCAGCCAGGCGCACTGGCTCACGCGTGTAATTAAAACACTTTGGGAGGCCAAGGCAGGTGGATTGCCTGAGCTCAAGAGTTTGAGACCAGTCTGGGAAACACGGCAAAATCCTGTTTCTACCAAAAAGTACAAAAAATTAGCCAGGCGTGATGGTGCATGCCTGTGGTCCCAGCTACTCAGGAGGCTGAGGTGGAGGGGGGAATCACTCGGGCCTGGTAGGCGGAAGTTGCAGTGACCACCTGAGATTGCACAGCTGCACAGATCCTCTCTCAAAAAAAGAAAACAAACAAAAAAGTAACTATCCATTTAAGCTCAAAGATTATGGTATTAGGCCAGGCACAGTGGCTCATGCCTGTAATCCCAACACTTTGGGAGGCCGAGGTGGACCTCATTTGAGGTCAGGAGTTGAGACCAGCCTGACCAAGATGGTGAAACCCCATCTCTACTAAAAATATTAAAAAATCAGTCAGGCGTGGTGATACATGCCTGTAGCCCCAGCTACTCAGGAGACTGAGGCAGCACAATCGCTTGAACTCAGGAGGTGGAGGCTGCAGTGAGCCGAGATCACACCACTGCACTCCAGCCCGAGCAACAGAGTGAGACTCTGTGTCCAAAAAAAAAAAAAAAAAAAGCAAAGATTATGGTATTAGATCAAAAGTTCCTACCAAGAAAGACATTCTTGCTGGAAGTTTCTGAAGATGAGGACTTAGTAATTATAGAGACTGACTCCTCCAAAGACAGAGTTAAATTTATAATGTGCTGGACCCTTGGGAAAGATATTTAAGAACAAGGCTTTTAATCATAAAAATGCACAAATAGGTATCTTAGCTGAGGAGATAATGAACATTAAATATGCATTCTAAACTACAAAGCAATAACAAATTATATCATTCTATTTATAAGATTTTCTCATAAAAATATATTTTAGTGAAATGTTCAGAACAAAGGGAGAAAAGATTTCTATTAAACTCAGTTATACCTTGATATGAATTACAAAGGTTACATTAAATTCGATATCATAGATATTTGTTAATAGTCTAAGTCCAAAGGACTGAGATTCTGAAGGAAATTTCTTAGTCATTAGCAGATGTCTAACTCATTGTAACAAGCTGTAATTAGCTGAGCAATATTTCAGCATTAGAGAAAAGAAAAATATTCAGTGCTTAATCCCTTACATACTTTCCTTTAAACTACAGGTTCACATTTTAAATCTGAATTTAAATACTATACTGTCTTTAGAAATCTCACGGGAGAAAATATTCCTAAAAGGGGATTATTTTCCCCTCTAGTACAAAGTTAAGTTGCTTTAACCTAAGAAAAATATGTTACAGATTATCTAACAATATGACTACTGGAAAACTGCTAGGCCAACTGTATTACCAGTGCCTTAGAAAAGGTCACTACTAAGTGAAAAAAGTAGGCATTAGAAAAGACAATTATGATATGTAAACATAGAATTTTTAAAGTGCTGAGGGAAAAAGAAGAATGCACAATCATTTAAATACAGTAACAGAAATACACCTACATATACAAACACTAATACTAGATAAACAGCATTTAAAGTGACACTTTTGTATTCTCACATAACAATCTTACACTGAGGTAATCACTCATAACAATATCTTTTAGGAAAGGACAGTTGGCAGAAAGTTTCAAAACAAAACCAAATAGTTGCCTGTATGCATGACAATGTTTTGGAAATTTCTGATAAAATCTACAGTAGCAATGTATATTACTCCTACTAGTATATATTTATTAATTGCATACATTGTTTAAGTACTCTTAAGAAATATCAAAAAGATTAAGCTCCATTTTCAATATGCTTATAATTTATCAATCCAATTTTTAAAATAAAATATTGAGAGAGCTTTAAAAACACTGTGTCCATATATTACCCCTTTCCTCTTTGTACATCTTTTCCTTTTGACAATTAGAAAAAAAATTGTTTTAGGTTGGTCACGTGGTTCATGCCTGTAATCCCAGCACTTTGGGAGGCCGAAACAGGCAGATGGCCTGAGGTCAGGAGTTCGAGACAGCCTGGCCAACATGGTGAAGCCCCATCTCTACTAAAAATACAAAAAAATTAGCCGGGCGTGGTGGCGGGTGCCTATAATCCCAGCTACTCAAGAGGCTGAGGCAGGAAAATTGCTTGAACCTGGGAGGCAGAGGTTGCAGTGAGCTGATATCACACCACTGCACTCCAGCCTGGGCAACATGAGTGAGACTATCCCAAAAAAAAAAAAAAAAAAAAAAAGGCAACTTCCAAAGTTTTAACTTTCATATTACAGTGAGATGTGCATTATACTCATTGAATTATAAAAAGATAGGTGGCGGGCGCCTGTAGTCCCAGCTACTCGGGAGGCTGAGGCAGGAGAATGGCGTGAACCTGGGAGGCGGAGCTTGCAGTGAGCCGAGATCGGGCCACTGCACTCCAGCCTGGGCGACAGAGCGAGACTCCGTCTCAAAAGAAAAAAAAAAAAAAAGATATAACTAAACAGAAACAGGGCTGAGGCAGGGGGATCACCTGAGCTCAGCAGTATGAGACCAACCTGGGCAACATAGTGAGATCTCTTCTCTTAAAAAAAAAAAAAAAATCAAAAAATTAGTTGGGCATGGTGGCACACATCTGTAGTCCCAACTACTTTGGAGGCTGAGGTAGGAGGATCACTTGAGCCCAGGAGGTCAAGGCTGTAATGAGCTATGATCACAACACTGCACTCCACAGACTGGGCAACACAGTGAGATGCTGTCTAAACACACACACAACACACACACACAAAGAGAGAGAGAGATAGAGAGAGAGCGGGCATTCTCAGATTTGTCTCCTCTTTCATTTCTTCTCTACTTCCTCCAAGTGATATAACTGTGCTTATATATAGAACCAGGCTTGAATCTCAACACTTCTGAACACAACTGCTAAGACGCTATCTTCTTCCCTAACGCATCTCCTCTGATATCCAGTCAGTCAAACTAGAAATATAGCAGTCATTCTTCACACAATAGTCTACTTCCTACTCACCCTTTAAGACTCAACTTAAGAGTCACTTATTCTGGAAGAAGCCATTCCTGGACCTATTTCCACCCCTGCCTGGAAGGAGTAATGCTCCTTTATTTTACCAAAGCACACAATTCAACGGAAATATTTGTCAGTCTCTGTCACTTATTCTGCAAGCTCCATGAGAAACCATGAATTATGAAATGTATTAAATCATGCAGTGAATTATAACAGTGTGTGCTTGACCAAGGAAGAAGATATTTGGACTTCTGAAGATACAATGCATATGCAGGTTATTAGGTAGAGGAGAGTTTTTAAAACTGTAGTCCATAAAACACTCATGTTGAGATTTGGTTAAAAGATGGAGAGATTCATGATCCTACATTATACCTATTTTAAAGACCCCTACTCTTTGTAAGGGTAAGACTTATAAGAATGACCATTAATTGAAACCCTGCAGGCAGTGCAAGGGGGCCCTGCATTAGGCCACATATAAAATTTCATTTTACATTATATTTATAGGTGAAAAAAATGAATAAGGAGGCTTGAAAATACTGAGTAACTTACCAAAGGTCATATTGGTAGTAAACTGTATAGCTGATATTCAAACTGAGGACTGTTTCATTAAATGCTGAATAAACAAGCTTTCTGGAAAATATTAAAATTTGGGGACCATTCTCATAGAGGGGGCAATGGAGCATAAACTAGGATGCACCACTGAAGCTATGGCAAATATGTGGTCCTTCTCTAGGGTCAAGGTGTAGAAACTTAAAACCTGAATACTAAAGGGAAAGTAAATCTATACATCACATTTCAATTCCACCTCTCATTCTCATTCATTATATCCCCCACCCCACACACAAATACACATGTCTGTTGATAATCTTTGCTCAAAGTATTTTTGCTAAGATTTTTCAGAAATGGAACTTGGACAAAGAGGGAAGAAAATATTAGATGTCTATGCCTACTAACTCGCTTACCAAGTAATATCTACCTCTTGAGAAGTGAGATATGATTGTAATTTATGAAAATAAGGAGGCAGTGATAAATACACATTAGGGTACAGAGAAGGAACTCTCAAGGATGGAATGCAAGTTACACAGAATGAGAGAAACTAAATTTTATATTTGCATATTTTTCTTTATTCTTCTACATCAGAAGAGGAATGGGGATAATAGAGGAAATATGTAAATAATATTCAGTAGCCCATGGAGGAAAGGAAAAACTCATGGAGGTACTCTAACAGAGGTTGTTTTCATATATGTCTAAGGGGTATTCTAAGTCCCACTTTACATATGAGAGCATATAAATAACATACTCAAGTCACACAATGCTAATATATGAGCTAGAAAAGAAGGTATCATGAACCCATGCTCTTACCACTGCAAGTGCAGTATTCATTTCTACCTCACTGGCTCCTAATGTCAAGAGCACTGATTGGCTATGCTGTGTGGCTGTTGCATTCAGTGTTGGGATTACAAGAGGGAGCCACCGCACCCAGCCTTTTCAAGTTATTTCATCGTCTGATCTAATTATAATAGATAGTACTCTGAAACTAGACTTCTAAATGCCAAAGAAGTCAATGAAACTTTTAAGCGTTTTCAGCAAGTTACTCAGCTCAGAAGTACAAAACTTGTTGGGCATGGTGGATCATGCCTATAATCCCAATACGTTGGGAGGCCAAGGTGGGTAGGATCACTTCAGTCCAGGAGTTCAAGACCAGTCTGGGCAACATGGTGAATCTCGTCTCTACTAAAAATACAAAAATTAGTCAGGCATGATGGTGCATGCCTGTAGTCCCAGCTACTTGGGAGGCTGAGGCAGGAAGATCATTTGAGCCCTAGATGCAGAGGTTACAGCGAGCTGAGATTGTGTCATTGCACTCCAGCCTGGGTGACAGAGCAAGACCCTATCTCAAAAAAATAAAAAAGTAAATAGAATTTTAAAAAGAAGTGCAAATGCAAAGGTTGAGGCAGTCTGGGAATTTGGCACAACCACATTCCTAGCCCTGAGAGACAAGCCCACTCTTTTCTCTTCCCTAAATTGGTTTTCCTCCCCATGTCCTCCTAATTACTGGTATTTGTAATGGTATTCAGATCTCTATGCTGAATAAAAGATACATGTTCTAGGCAGCTAGACCTCTTTGCATATACATCTAATATAGTCTGTATCCTTTATAAGTTATTTTAAAACTATCAACTCTAATCCTTTCTAGAACAAAGTTAGACGTATGTAATTGAAATTAGGTTTCTCTTATTTGTCTCTATTAGCCTGGTCCCAAGCATAGTACTTGACGTTTATGCGTAATATTGTAAGAAGGATTATTTATTTAAATCCAATAGGGCAGGGCGGGGCCCTTATATGGAGAAATATATACCCTCCCCCTGCCCACAAACACAAAGAACTATCCATCACTCAACGGTGGAGACAGATTTTGAGAAATGTGTTGTTAAGGCAATTCCATCATGTGAGCATCAGAGTACATGCACACAAACCTAAACAGTATAGTGTACTACTTCTATACTACAAAATTGTACAGCATGTTACTATGCTAAATACCATAGGGAACTGTAACACAGTAGTATTTGTGTAAACATTATCTAAACATAGGGTAAAAATATGAAAGATAAAAACATAATATAAACCATATAATAAAAATGCCACATAAAAGATAAAAAACAGTACACCTACATAAAGAGCACTTACCATAAATGAAGCTTACGGTACTGGAAGTTGATATGAGTAAGTCAGTGAGTAAGTGGTGAGTGAATATGAAGAAATAGGACATTACTGTACACTACTGTAGACTTTATAAACACTGTACACTTAGGCAGCACTAAATTTATTTAAACTTGTTTTCTTTCTTCAATGATGAATTATCCCAGCTTTTTTGTAATATTTTTACTAAACCTCAAGGGCTTTTTTTTTTTGGAGACGGAGTCTTGCTCTGTCGCCCAGGCTGGAGCACAGTGTCACTATCTCAGCTCACCGCAAGCTCCACCTCCTGAGTTAACGTGATTCTCCTGCCTCAGACTCCAGAGTAGCTGGGACTACAGGCACCCGCTACCATGCCCGGCTAATTTTTTTTTTTTTTTTTTGTATTTTTAGTAGAGACAGGGTCTGTGTTAGCCAAGATGGTCTCGATCTCCTGACCTCATGATCCGCCAACCTTGGCCTCCCAAAGTGCTGGGATTACAGGTGTGAGCCACTGCGCCTGGCCGGGCTTTTTTTTAACTTTTAAAAACTTTTTGGAGACAGGATCTTGTTCTGTCACCCAGGCTGGAATGCAGCGATGTATTCCATTTAAGCTCACTGTAGGCTTAAACTCCTGGGCTCAAGTGACCCTCCCGTCTCGGCCTCTGGAGTAGTCAGGACTATAGGTGTGCACCACCACATGCAGCTATTTTTCTTTAATGTTTTGTAGAGGCTGGGGTCTTGATATATTGCCCAGGTTGGTCTCAAACTCCTGGCTTCAAGTGATCCTCCTGCCTAGGCCTCCCAAAGTGCTGGGATTACAGGTGTGAGCCAATGTATCGGTCTTTTTTTTTCTTTTTCAGCTTTTTGACTCTTTTGTAGTAACACTTAGCTTAAAACACACATTGTACAGCTGTACACAAAATGTTTTCTTTCCTTATATCCTTATACTACTAGCTTCTATTAAAAATTCTTTTGGCTGCATGTGGTGGCTGACACCTGTAATCCCAATACTTTGTGGGGCTGAGGCAGGTAGGTTTCTTGAGCTCAGGAGTTCCAGACTAGCCTGGACAACACGGAGAAACCTGTCTCTAAAAAAAAATAAAAAATTAGCTGGCCATGGTGGCATGTGCCTATAGTCCCAGATACTCAGAAGACTGAAATGGGAGGATCACATGAACCCAGGAGGCTGAGGATGCAGTGGGCCTTATTACATCACTGCACTCCAGTCTGGGTGACAGAGCAAAACCCTGTTTTTAAAAAAAAAAAAAAAAGTTTTAAAACTTTTTTTTGGTGCAAAACTAAGATACAACCACACACAGTAGCCTAGGCCTACACAAGGTCAGGATCACCAAGATGTCACTAGGTAATAGGAATTCTTCAGTTCTGTTATAATCTTTTTTTTGTTTGTTTGTTTTTTAAACTTTAAGTTATGGGATACATGTGCAGAATGTGCAGGTTTGTTACATAGGTATACATGTGCCATAGTGGTTTGCTACACCCATCAATCCGAGCTCTGTTATAATCTTATGGGACTCCCAAAATATATGTGGTCTTATCTTTGGCCAAAACGTTGCTATGCAGTATATGATTTTAGATACATCAAGAATCTTTTGCCTGGGTGTGTGGCTCATGCCTGTAATCCCAGCACTTTGGGAGGCTGAGGTGGGTGGATCACCTAAGGTCAGGAGTTCAAGATCAGCCTGGCCAACATGGTGAAAACCCGTCTCTACTAATAATACAAAAATTAGCCAGATGTGATGGCACATGTCTGTAATCTCAGCTACTCGGAAGGCTGAGGCACGAGAATCGTTTGAACCCAGGAGGTGGAGGTTGCAGTGAGGTGAGAAGATCACTTGAAGGAGTTTGAGACCACCCTGGGCAACATATATTTTTTTCCTTTTCTTGAGACAGTCTCATTCTGTCACCCAGGCTGGTGTGCAATGGCATGATCTCAGCTCACTGCAACCTCCACCTCCCGAGTTCAAGCGATTCTCCTGTCTCAGCCTCATGAGTAGCTCAGATTACAGGCATGTACCACCACAACTGGCAAATTTCTATATTTTTAGTAGAGATAGGGTTTCACCATGTTATCCAGGCTGGTCTCGAACTCCCAACCTCAGGTGATCCACCCACCTCAGCCTCCCAAAGTGCTGGGATTACAGGTGTGAGCCAATGTGCACGGCCTACAAAAAATTTAGAAACTTAGCTGTGTGTGGATGCGTGTGCCAATAGTTCTAGCTATTCAGAAGGCTGGGGTACAGGATCACATGAGCACAGGAGTTTAAGGCTGCAGTGAACTATGACTGTGCCACTGTACTCCAGTCTGGGTGACAAAGCAAGACTATCTTGGGGGAAAAAAAAAGGCTGAATAGATGAATAGATAAATTTTCCCTCCTGATAGCTTTAAGAATATTGGTTTTATATGAAATGAGTTCAAGAGTAGAATGAAGACAAAAGTCTAGATAGGAATTTACTTTATCTATAAATGAAATCAGATATATGGCAATGTTACTACTACTAATTTATTGACGATTATTTCCATTCTAATACATGAAAGAAAATGCACATGCACGCAAGTATTCAGAAAATACTTATCAACTACTCAATGAATGTCTACTAAATACAAAATACGTTATCTTGTAAAATTCCTAAGACCAATCTCCCTGGCTTAGTTCTTTAGTTATTTTCCTGGAATGTGGCTGGAGAGTGAATGGTAAATAGAGAATTAACTTGACAACAGATATACTTCAAAGTAATTCAGAGCTCATGATATTCTTAAATTTATACAAATCACTGTATGTAAAACAGGCTTTAATGACATACATATTTCCGAAAGTAAAGCTAGAGAAAAAGCGTAAAGTATGATTTACTAACCACACAAATATCTGCTTGTTTGCAAGAACAAGTTGGGCTAATTAATAACTCCAATTGAGACCGAAGTTTCTCATCATCGCCGAGAACCTGGTTAAATTTCTTCACAAAATCTTGTGCTTTCCCGGGGTCAGGCAAATTCTCTATAAAATTAAAGAGAATCAATATTAAAGAAGGAAAAAAAAAAAAACTATTCTACTAAGCTAAAGAACAGGTGCCATAAAAATATTGTGGGGCCACTAAAAGAAAATCAGCCTAACTAGTTCTTAGAAATAAAATTAAGATAAAGATTTTTTTTTTTACTTTACATTAAATCAATAGTCCCACTGGGTAAATAATTTGTTTGTCTGTATTGACATTTATTACACGTTTAGTGAGTAAATAAACATACTCACTTGCTATGGTCATCAGTTTCCCAAACATGGCAGAACAGTTAGCTTCTGACTGAAATTTAAAACAGAAACAAAAGAACAACTAGTCATATGTGTTAAGAAATTTCTGTAACAAAAATCAATACTCATTACTGTACATTTTTCATGAAGTTAAAAAAAAAAAGTTCATCACAGTCTGCTCAATGTAAAATGGTTTTACCACATATATACACTAAATTAACAACAAAGAATTACATAGTAGCAACTATTAAGACAAATAGAAGGAAAGGAGATGTTAGGAGGAAGGTACCAAAAAAAACACAAGTATACAACTTTCACATGAAAGTTACATTGCCAGAAGATTGGAAAAAGATCAATGAAGCAATCAACATATAAAATTATCATATCAGAATTACTATGAAACTACACGCCACAAAAAATTAAAAATATAAAGAGGAGAAACTCTTTTTTCTGGAATAGAGTTCTGTTAGCTACTTTGTGGCCCATTACTTAAATAACTTCAGGAAAACCTCCTTTCTAAAATGTACTTCCCTTTCCTCTATCCCATAAAGCATTACTTTATATTTCAAAGTTTGCCAGGCTAGGTGCAGTGTTTCACACCTGTAATCCTAGCAATTTGGGAGTCCTAGGCAAGTGGACTGCATGAGCCCAGGATTTTGAGACCAACCTGGGCAACATGGTGAAAACTCACTTCTACAAAAAACATACAAAACCTATCTGGGTATGGTGAAGCACACCTGTAGTCCCAGCTACTCAGAAGGCTGAGGTGGGAGGATCAGCCCAGTGACATGGAGGCTGCAGTGAGCTGTGACTGTGCCACTATGTGACAGCCTGGGCAACGGACTAAGATCCTGTGTATTTTAAGAGAAAAAAAAAAAAAGTTTCCCGCCCCTGTTCCAGCATCCATGTGTCCTTGAGGGGTCTGTATATATGGTCCCCTGGTTAAGAACACCTATTCTAGTAAATACACTTAAAAATGTAAAGTTTTTTTCCCCACCTTGCAAAAATTTAACGGCATTATTTCTTTCAGTTTGCCACTGGCATATTTATAGGATTGATATCTGAATATTCACTCTACACTGAGAGACCATGAATCAGGCAGTGAAAAAGAAATATGATGTCCAATGTAATTTTATCTTGAAATTTAATTTTAATTATTTGAAAACTGATTAACTATATATAAACTCTTAGTGTCTGAAAACTTTATATAAACTAGAAACCACCATTTCTTTGCTTACACTGGAAAATAAGAGTTTGTTATATTTATTTTAAATGGAAATTTAGCCTGGACAACTACAGAAATTATATTTAACTGACATTTGGAAAATAAAACACCTGAGATACTTTTTTCTTGCTTCATTATGTAGAACTACAGAAAATCTGAACAGTGATATAATAAACTATGAATTTAAACAAATCATGAACCTACTGTAGGCTGCTTGTGCAAATCCAATAGTTCGCGTACATGACTCCGAAGCATGTTCTGACACTTCCACATTTCGTTGAGAGCTCTGTAAAGTTATGAATATGAAAAAATGCATTACATAACAATACTGGAAATTATTCAGCATTACAACCTTTCTTGTTGCATGCTGTATATACGCCACTCTTCCACATCTAACTAAAAGTGTAAACACCGGGAAATATATTTATTAGGATTTAAAACAATTTAGTACAAATGGTAAATGTAAGCCTTCTTATGAGAGAAAATATTTGACGGGTTTAGAAAGATTAATAGGTAATAAAGAGATTGAAAGATGTACTAAATACAGGTAGCTAGAAAGTTCTGGTACAAGGAAAGAAAATGTCAAAGCGTAAGGGACATACAACAAACTGAAAACCATGTATATGCTTGGAGCACAGGGCATGTGTGTGGAGCATAAGGAAGCTGGAGCATTCCACAGACACAGATCAAATAATGAAGGCCTTCTTATACAAGCTAAGGTGTATACATGAAGCACTATAGACTATTTTGAAAAATGAAATATCAAAAATGATGCAGATTCAATATGCCAAATTTGCATTATTGTGTTCATTCTAAACTTTTTCTCTCCAGGAACACAGATTTTCTTCTCTCAGAAATACCATCCGTATTTCCAGGTGCCCAGGTGACAGAGCTCTGAGAAATCACTAATCTCTAAGCACTCTTTGTCAGATATTTTGAAATGTAAACAAACATGGAAGCCTTGAGCAAGGAAAGGCATTAGTAACCACGATACAACACTATCTTAATAGAACTTCTGCCAAAATGGCAGTCTTTTTTATTTTTATTTTTGAGACAAGTCTCACTCTGTCACCTAGGCTGGAGTACAATGGGATGATCTCGGCTCACTGCAACATCTGCCTCCTGGGTTCAAGCAATTCTGCTGCCTCAGCCTCCCTAGTAGCTGGGATTACAGGTGTGTACCACCACGCCAGCTAACTTTTTTGTATTTTTAGTAGAGATGGGGTTTCACCATGTTGGCCAGGCTGGTCTCGAACTCCTGACCTCAAATGATCTGCCTGCCTCAGCCTCCCAAAGTGCTGGGATTACAGGGGTTAGCCAACACGCCTGGCCTAAAAATGCAGTCTTAATCTAATAATGCAGGAACACCTGAAGAAGCCACAAGGGCAAACAGTCAAATTCCTAACTCAGAATTCTCTCTTTTTTAAGACAGAGTCTCACTACATTGCCCAGGACAGTCAAACTTCTAGGCTGAAAAGACCCTTCCATCTTGAGATCAGAATTCTTAATGACATCACTCACTCACTTTGTGTATTTTTGACAAAAATTACATATAATATGATGTACAACATAATATATGTATATATTGAAGTGAAATGACCACACATCCTGGTTGGCCTGGGACAGTTTGATTATGCTGGTTATCTGAGCAAAAATACCAATAGTGATCCCTTTCACTCTGAAAATAATCCAGCTGGACCATCAATCATATGGCCATCCTACATAGAGAAGATCTGAATATGTTCACCCAACAAAGAATCGGTATTCAGTTATTAGGCTTAATATTTAGTCTGGAAGGATAAAGCACCAGCAGTTTCAGACACTAGCCACAGGTATTTTGACATGGTCATTTATTTGAACACCTGAAACCATTCTACTACTGACCCAGCTGCCAAACACGCCTTCACATATACGAATAAGAATACTTTTGGTGTTAACTGACCTGAACATAAATCATAATATTTTGTTGATAAATATTTACCTGAGGTTCTTGATTCAACTATAGAAGCAGCAACAACCCAATCAGTAACAATTAATTAGATAAGATGAAGTAATTTTATGAAATCCTTAGGAAATACAGCAGTTATTTGAAAAGTAACTTACTTTACAGCATTTGGATCCAAACTAGCATATAAGTAATATAAGCATTTCATTCTCTCTTCTGTTTCCAGGTTGTGGGGGACAAGATACTGAGCAAAGATTTTCTCTACCAACAGTCTAGGAAATAACAACAACAAAAACCTAAGTGACACAATTATTCTATTTTTAAGAAGCAATTTTTTTTTTTTTTTTTGAGACAGGGTTCTTGCCGTGTCACCCAGGCTGCAGTACAGTGGTGCAACCTTGGCTCACTGCAACCTCTGCCTCGCAGGTTCAAGCAATTCTCCCACCTCAGCCTCTCCAGTAGCTAGGACTACAGGCGTGTGCCACCATGCCCGGCTAATTTTTACATTTTTTGTAGAGACAAGGTGTCCCTATGTTGCTAAGGCTAATCTGGAACTCCTGAGCTCAGGCAATCCACCTGCCTTAGCGTCCCAAAGTGCTGGGATTACGGGCATGAGGCACCGCACCCAGCCAACATTTTAAGTTTTAACCATCTTGTGCCAAGATACCATATCAAGATAATAGCTCTGTGTGCACATACAATGAAAGGTATCAGTTTATAATGACTTCCTTCCTTGGAAAACATTCAGTACAGTTTAACTTCAGAGACATGGCTACTATCCGTGGCTTTATAATTTGTCAGTACGAAACATTTGTTCTAGAAGGTTTAAATGTTATTCCTAAATACAGGGTGCTAGGCTGTTCCACCTACTCTTCAGCAGTCTAGAACAGCAAATTCATTAATGTAACATATAAAGCTATGATCCACAGTAGAGCTAATTCTCAAGAAACTCCTTAATTTCCTCTGATTACAGTTCAGCCCATTTCCCATGTTGTCACATAGTTAAAAACAGGGTCCCCCCTGCTTCATATTACTTCTAGAAAATGTAGTTTTTCCTGTGTATATCTGATCATTCTTCTCTCCATAATCTAAATTCCTTACCAATACTGGAATATCCTTCTTGCTAGTGCATATTGCTTGTATCTTCTTGCTTTTATTATTTAACATCACTGGATTAAAAATATACAAGGTCTCTTAATTAACAAATGAAATATATATCCAGTGATGCCAAAGAAGTTAGCTTAATTAAACAAAACAAAAGAAACTATGCTGCACAAACCAAGTATCATCTGTATGATCCAATACAGAATTACAAGTAATATTCAGAAAATGAAAACAACTTAGTAATTCCTCTATTGGTAGTGGTGTAAAAAGGAAAGTAACTAGTAGTTAATTGAATAGTACTCTCTTGCCACACATTGGGCTAGGATGCTTTACATTCTTCATTTTATTTAATCTACATGATAATCCTATAGGAAAGGCATTATTATTTTTCCTTTTTATATAAAATTGAAGTGCACAAGAAGTTAATGAACCTCTGTAAGAATACACATCTAATAAAGGGCAGAGTGAACATTTGGTCTCTAACTCCAAAGTCCATGCCTATTTCACTATTAAAAGGCTACCTTATAATCACGGAGAGAGTCTTGTTTAAACACAGTATATAAAAATATGTAAAAAGTTATCTCCAAACTTAGAAATAAATGACTAATCAAGTTGAATGAACTTAATTTTATTTATGAAGTAAATACATAAAAATAAGAAATTACTAAAATATTAGATATTTTTAAAGTAAAAAGTAGTTTTATACTCATTCTACCAACATATTAAACTCACTTGTCATCAATGCTGTTCTGATAATAAATATGCAAAAGTTTGTCCTTTATCCAGCTGACTTTCTCTGCAGCTTCCTTTCCTGCTTCACCATGAAGACAGTATTTCTTATAAAGCTGAGCCAGACCCATCATAGCTTCTTTTCTTACTCGCCACTAAAAAGCATAAAATTTATTAGATGAGAAAGATAACAAAACTCTGTACTAATTTCCAAAGATTGCCTTGGGTTCATTAGGTTGTACAATCTTATGTGTGCCTTTATAAACTGGCACATTATTTCTCTTCATAAAAGGCTTTACAAACAATTTCGAATCTGTTCCTATTTAGAAATTTTCCAATGCAAATATTGCTAATGATCTACTTTTTTCTTTTTAAATAAATGGGGTTTCGTTACGTTGCCTAGGTTTGTCTCAAATTCCTGGGCTAAATAATCCCTGTGCCTTAGCATCCCGAGTAGCTAGAACTACAGGCTAGTGATTTTTTATTTCCCTTGAAAACCAGCAATAATCTTACGGGAGATTTCATTTGATTCTATTGAAAGAAAATTCACCAAGTTTTAGAGGTGATTATAATTTTCCTTGCAAACAAAACCCCTATTATCTGGAATGTTTTAATTGCCAGTTACATCCCTTTAGATGTTAACTTTGGATAAGAACAAAGTTCACTATCAAGAATTCTGGGCCAGGCACGGTGGCTCATGCCTGTAATCCCAGCACTGTGGAAGGCCAAGGCAGGTGGATCGCTTGAGCTCAGGACTTGGGGAACTGACTACCCAGTGAATCTAAAATCCTAGTAAATCTAAAATTGTAGTGAATCTAGGAGTTGAGTTGGCTGACTACTCAGTCACTCTAAAAATACGCTCACAAGCTGACAAAACCTGCCCACTCACACAGAGCTTCCAATCAGCTGTGCAGGGATTCAGTTAAGAATCTGACCAAGGGTGGGCATGGTGGCTCACACCTGTAATCCTAGCACTTTGGGAGGCTGAGGCGGGCGGATCACCTGAGGTCAGGAGTTCACGACCAGCCTGGTCAACATGGTGAAACCCAGTCTCTCCTAAAAACACTAAAATTAGCTGGGCATGGTGGCACACACCTGTAATTCCAGCTACTTGGGAGGCTGAGGCAGGAAAATCACTTCAGCCTGAGAGGAAGAGGTTGCAGTGAGCCAATATTACACCACTGCACTCAAGCGTGGGCGACACAGTGAGACTCTGTCTCAACAAAAAAACAAAAAACAAAAAACTGACCAAATATTCAAGGATCATCAGACCTTTGAGGAACACTTTCAACAGTAAACGAGAGGGACTAAAACAAACAGGCCAGAAGAGGAAAACAGGACTCAGCAGAAACAGAGATAATACAGGCAGTAGAAGACACTTTCAAATATTCTCAGGGAGGTAAGATTTTACACCATAAAATAAGACTCAATTCCTCTGAGGAAGAAAGGAAGGAAAGTAGGGAGAGAGGCAGGGAGAAAAGGAGGGAAGAAAGCAAGGAAGAAGAAAAGGAAGGAAAGGAGGGAAGAAAAAAAGGAAAAGAGGCAGGGAGAAAGGAAGTTAGAAAAATTAATAATTCAACCTGAGGAAAATGATTTAAAAAATAAAAAGAAAAGAAAAAAAAAAGGAAAAATTAGATAATAAGAGGTGCTTTTGGAAATTAAAAATGGAGATGAAGTAAAACAACAAAGATAAGAAAATCAAACTATCAGTCCAAGAATTTCAACATCAAATTAAAGAGTTCCCAAAAGAGAGAACAGGCTAACGCCTGTAATCCCAACACTTTGGGAGGTGGAGGTAGAAAGAGGTACAGATCCCTTGAGCCCAGAAGTTCGAGACCAGCTTGGGCAACATGGTGAAACCCCGTCTCTACAAAAAATACAAAAATTAGCCAAGAGTAGTGGCGCGCACCTGTAGTGCCAGCTCCTTGGGAGACTGAGGTGGGAGGATCACTTGAGCCTGGGAAGAGGAGGGTGCAGTGAGCTGAGATTACACTACTGCACTCAAGCCAGGGCAACAAAGTGAGACTGTCTCAAAAAAAAAAAAAAAAAAAAAGGACCTTAGTGATCACCGTAAGTGAACGCCCTTACCTTGCAAGCCTAAAAGGCAAACGATTTAGCTAGTTAGCAGAAGACTCTTTGGGACTTTTACAGGTTGGGAAGGTTTAATAGGGTAGGAAAGAAAGGCTGTGAAAGAAGAGACAGGAAAGGAGACCATAAAAACTCAGAATGAGGATCATCATAAGATGTAAGAAAAATAGTAGTAAAAAAATGTATCTGTGTATTAAAAGAAGAAGAGGAGGAGGAAGAGTAGGAGGAGGAAAAGGAGGAGGATGAGGAAGATGAGGAAGAGGAAGAAGAGGAGGAGGAGGAAAAGGAAGAGGAAGCAGAAGCAGCAGCAGAAGCAGCTGAGTGTGGTGGTGGGTGTCTGCAGTACCAGCTATTCAGGAGAATGAAGCAAGAGGATCACTTGAATCCAAGAGTTCAAGTTCAGCCTGGGTAACATAGCAACACGTCACCTCTAAAAAAGAGAGGTGGGTGGGAGTATGTTATCTTTGGTGTATTTAAGTCAATACTTTCTTATAAATGTTTTGTATCATTTTCTCATTTTTTAGGCCACTTATTAGATGGAATAAAATTTTGTCCCCATATAACAGATTAGCAAAAGCATTTTGACATTTCTTACATGAAATGAAAAAAAAAAACACGAGCAATAAAATCTTAAGATGAAATCCTGGCCGGGCGCGGTGGCTCAAGCCTGTAATCCCAGCACTTTGGGAGGCCGAGACGGGCGGATCACGAGTTCAGGAGATCGAGACCATCCTGGCTAACACGGTGAAACCCCGTCTCTACTAAAATACAAAAAAAATTAGCCGGGCGAGGTGGCGGGCGCCTGTACTCCCAGCTACTCGGGAGGCTGAGGCAGGAGAATGGCGTGAACCCGGGAGGCAGGGCTTGCAGTGAGCTGAGATCCGGCCACTGCACTCCAGCCTGGGCAACAGAGCCAGACTCCGTCTCAAAAAAAAAAAAAAAAAAAAAAAAAAAAAAAAAAAAAAAGATGAAATCCTGTTCCCAAATTTCTAGAGACAAAATAATTTTTTTTTTCCCAGAAAGGCTATAAAGGTCATCTAACTTATTAAACCAAAATCTGGGTCAGAAAATATCCAGTAGGTGTTACTGTTACCACATCGTACAGTTTCAGTTAGGAAGATTCATTTATTCAACTTTCTGAAACTATGAAAAAACTGTAATAGTAGTGAAACTTTTTTAAAAGGGGGAAGGGAGGAATGTCAAATAACCACTAGGGGGAGAGTAATTTCATTTAAATTAAAGCCAAGGGAAAAAAAATCTTCAAAGTTAGAATTACTAACACTGTTGAACAAGTTAAAAAGTATCCACCTTTTTTTAAACATCTGGCTCCTATGACAATTTTAAAAGTAAAAACTTAAATAATACCTCTTTCTATATTTTAAAACCAAAACCAATTATTTTTCTACCCTGAAACTATAATAGTCATTTGCAGAGGAAAGTAATTTTTAACTACACCTCAAATAAAATAATAGTATGTTGCAAGGCAATCATGAAACATGTTAGAAATGTTAGGCCTAATCAGCCTGCCTTACAGGTATGTCTCTTGTTTACACATGACCCTATTCGTTAGTTGTATTCTTAGCACTACTTATCCTTTTCCTTATCGATCCATGTTTTTTTTTTTTTTTTTTTGAGATGGAGACTCATTCTGTTGCACAGGCTGGAGTGCAGTGCCTCAATCTCGGCTCACCGCAAGCTCCGCCTCCCGGGTTCACACCATTCTCCTGCCTCATTCTCCTGCCTCAGCTGGGACTACAGGCGCCCGCCACCACGCCTGGCTAATTTTTTGTATTTTTAGTAGAGACGGGATTTCACCGTGTTAGCCAGGATGGTCTCGATCTCCTGACCTCATGATCCACCCGCTTTGGCCTCCCAAAGTGCTGGGATTACAGGCGTGAGCCACCGCGCCCAGCAATCCATATTTTCAACTGCATCAAATGGAGAAAATCACAGGAAAAATAACTAAACATGTAACCATCACTATCGTCCTTAGCTTGGTACATCAATATGTAAACGTCACTTTCTTAGGAAGTGATATTCTTTAGTTCAATGAATGACAGACACAGCTAAGTTATACAAGAAAGTCATATGTGAAAACGTTAACTATAAGAATATATGATCAATTGTTATTCTTTCGAAACTCATCATGTAAATAAAAAGGTAAAATTTTAATTAACTTAGTGGTTCTCTTATAAAGGTATGCTAGAAAAGAAACCCATGCTTAAGATCTCAAAAAGTATAGAATCTCATGTATTTACTCATAAGGATAATTAAAAGATATGCAGGAAACATACAAATTAGGAGCTCTTTATCATTGTTATTAATTTGATTTTCACACAGAAAGACATTAAATGTAACAGAAAATGGTACCCAATTGTATTTAGCAATTTAAACAGTAAATTACAGAAGAATAAAATGCCTCAGATTTTACCCGTTTATCCAGTGTTCTTTCCCTTACAAAGCCAAGCAGCTGATCATTTACTAGGGCCAGGTCCCTCTTGGCAGCTGTTATTATAGTAACAATGACATCATGACGAATAGCTTCTTCTGGATCATGTGATCTAACCTTTAAATATTCTGTAATAAGAGAAAAAAACTTAGGCTAAATGTTAGCTGTGTAATTTGTCATGATTTGGAATGGCAAAAAAAGAACAGAAATACGTTAAGTTTTTGTCCATACTAAAGCAATGTTTATAAAATATGAAATGAAATTAAATCATGTTATTTTTACAGCAGCAGTACTCTACTGTAATCACAAAACTGCACTTAAAACTCCAAAGTTGGCCAGGTGTAGTGGCCCACAACTGTAATACCAGCACTTAGGGAGGCTGAGGCAGGCAGGTCACACAAGCTCAAGAGTTCATACCAGCTTATGCAACATGGCAAAACCCCATCTACATGAAAATTACCAAATAAAAAAAACTCATTAGCCAGAAGTGTAGTGGCCTGGCCCTGCAGTGCCAGCTACTTGGGGGGCTAAGGAGGGAGGATCACTTGAGCCCAGTGGTCAAGGCTGCAGTGAGCCAATATCGAGCCACTGCACTCCAGCCTGTGTAACAGAGTGAGGCCCTGTATCAAAAAATAAATAAAATAAAATACTTTATAGTTACTTCTTTTTTTTTTTTTTTTTGAAACAGTCTTACTCTGTCACCCAGGCTGGAGTGCAATAGAGTGATCTCGGTGCACTGCAACCTCTGCTGCCCAGGTTCAAGCAATTTTCGTACCTCAGCCTCCGAGTAGCTTAGATTACAGGTATCTGCCACCATGCCTGGCTAATTTTTGTATTTTTAGTAGAGATGGGGTTTCACCATGTTGGCCAGGCTGGTCTTGACCTCCTGGCCTCAAGTGATATACCTGCCTTGGCCTCCCAATGTGCAGGAGATTACACCCGTGAGCCACCACGCCTATAGTTACATTTTAATAATGTATTTTCATCAGTTATCCTGGAAAAGTCAATTCACAATGCAGTATCTGATCTATGTCAGTTTGAATTTCAGTTACAAATTAAAAGGCTTAAAAGAAAAACAGTGAAAATGCTTATGGCAATTTAACTGATAGGTATATACCTGCAAATTACACAATATAAAATCCAGACTATTTTATAATCTCTTTAAAAATTCTTAAATAATTTATAATACAAACTAAATCTAAACAAAAAAATGTTGTTTCCCCTGTTCTTTTTGGTAAATAACAGCCTGTTGATAAAACCACTTATGTGCTGCTACCAAACAGGTAGATTTAAATGCTCTAGATTCAAAAGAATGAAAAATTCTAGTCTAGTGCAGAAGATAATCGTGTTCCCACTTATTATTAAATGCCACTATATTTAATTAAATAGACTTAATGATTTCTACCCAAATCCAATGTCTTAAGAAATACGCTACTTCCTTAAATTATGATTTTCAAAAAATCTCAAAGGATTAAAATATGAAGATTTTAAGCTGGGCATTGTAGCACCTGCCTGTAATACTCGGGATGCCAAAGTGAGAGGTCACTTGAGCCCAGGACTGAAAGCCTTTCTTTTAAACAAACAAATAAATAAAAAGATTTTAAGTGTAATTTTATTACATGAACATGAAATCATTTCTTAGTGTACAACAAATGAAAACCCGAGACCATACTAGAGTTAAAATCTAGCTGGAAAGTGAAGTTAGGTCACAAGCTGTATCTACAAAACAGTTTTATGATTATGCTAATATCTCTAATAAACCAGCTAACTTACCTGTGAGATCCTTCGCTAAATCTGGGTGATTCATTAAACAATGACTGGCAAATTTCACACTTTCTAATCTCACAGGAACATGAATGTCATTAAATCTACATAGAAAAAGATTGCTAAACATTAATTGTAAGGCAAAAAAATTATTCTCAAATCAGGTATATCTAACATGAAAATGCTTATACACAACAATAGTTACTGATTAGATAATTTGTTATGAGCTAAGGTATTCTGGAGGAAGAATATAAAGTACACTACAAGGTGAAACGACACAATTTCACAAAAACATTTTCACAAACAGAATTTCTTTACCATGCTAAAACTAACAAAAAACAGTATAAACAAACACATCCCTCAAACCAAACTATACACTTTATGGAGTTATAATTTGAGAGCTTAATATTATGCTACAAAGTAAAAATATTCAAAACACACAAAATCTTCTTGAAGAATAAGTTTATAGGAGATTCCAGGCACGGTGGCTGACACCTGTAATCACAGCACTTTGGGAGGCAGAGACAGGTAGATTGCTTGTGCCCACGAGTTTAAGACTAGCCTTGCAAACATGGCAAAACCCTGTCTCTATAAATATACAAAAATTAGGCAGGCATGGTGGCATGCCCCTGTAGTCCCAGCTACTACTCAGAAAGCTGAGGTGGGTGGACTGCTTGCACTCACGAGTTCAAGATCAGCCTTGAAAACATAGCAAAGCCCTGTCTCTACAAAAAAACACAAAAATTAGCTGGGCGTGGAGGCACTCCCCTGTAGTCTCAGCTACTCGGGAGGGTGAGGTAGAAGGACTGCTTGAGCCTGGGAGGTCGAGGCTGCAGTGAGCCATAATTGTGCCACTGCACTCCAACCTGGGTAACAGACCCTGTCTCAAAACAAAACAAGACAAAAGGTTTATATGAGACAAACACTGGGGAACTTGAGGTAGAGAGCAAACCATATATAAGGGGCAGATCTGGAAGTTCAAAGATGAGTGCAGAAAATGTGTTACTAGCCCAGGCGTGGTGGCGGGTGCCTGTAATCCCAGCTACTCGGGAGGCCAAGGCAGGAGAATTGCTTGAACCCGGGAGGCAGAGGTTGCGGTGAACAGAGATCACGTCACTGCACTCCAGCCTGGGCGACAAAGGGAGACTCCGTCTCAAAAAAAAAAAAAAATGTGTGTTGCACTGCCTGACGTCAGTTTCTTTTGGCCAGCACCACCTTGTATTACAATGCTCTTTTAAAGGTCTAGTATGTGTACGAATTCAATTAACACGCAACACAATATGTAGACGCAAAAATGCACATGTTAAGGATAAGGTAAGGAACCCTCAAATTTAAAATAGATTATTAGGCAACTTTTAAAATATGCTGATTAATAAATAATGTGATCTGAAATAGCTGGAAATATTTTTATTTTTGAAATGATCTCATGAAATAACCAAGTAAAAGAAAGTTGTTTAATAAATGTCTTAATGTCTATGGCCTCCTACTTTCTTACCCAGATATAATTTTCATGTTTTAATAAAATCTTGCATTTAGGATTTATAATTCTCTAGCTGGCAGAGAAAAATTATACATTATTAATGATCAAGTAATTACAAAGTATCAAAACACTTAATTATGGAAAATATGTAAGTTATAATTATGGAAAATAATACTGCAGACTATGAATTGTTTCTATGGATCAGAGACACCACTACAGTTAGCAGTGAGTGTAAAATAATCAGTGTCAGAAACCTACTATGGGTGATATAATTTTCATAAGTAACCCAAGTAAAAATGAAGCCTTGCATTTTTGCTTAAATTATTTACAAAAAATATTTGATGTCCATCCTGGGATAGGGAATTCCTTCCCCCACAACTTTGAAAGTGCAGTTGCTTCATTCCCACCATTCAAAATTCTCATGGAGTCACATTTAGCTATTCAAATATTTAGCATTTATTCCTATAAGGCCTTCAAAATGGCATGTTCTGGGCAAGTAACTGCTAAGATAGCATTATGGCCTTGTCAGAGATTTCTCAGAACCTAGTATTAGTATGAGAACTATTGTGGTGAATTTACATCAAGAAAAATTCTGGCACCAACTTCTGAATCAGTTGAACTAAATAATGGGGAATCTCAACCATCTCCAGAATATTAATAGTAAATATCTACTTTCCAATCAGCTTTAAAAGCAAAACAGGTAAATGGAACGCAAGGAGGAATGTAATGAATTTCATAAATTTGTCAACACTACTACCAAGCCAAATAGAATTCAGTCATTCTAAGCTCTTGAGAAGAAACATTAAAAACTATCTGAGTTAAGGGCAATAATATTTTCCATTTAAAAATTGTACAATTATACCAAATTAGTTAAAAAACAGCATACAGTGTGTTCAGATAAGTTACAGACCCAAAAGGCAAGCACTAGTAAATGAAAAAGTTGGTAGGCTGACAAATGGCACAGGTTCTTAAATTTGGATCAGTATGTATTCAGCTTCATGATTTAAAAATCTTAAGACTTAGAATATACTGCAATGCTGTCTATGTATTCTAATTTTCTTTTTTTTTTTGGAGATGGAGTCTCACTCTGTCACTCAGGCTGGAATGCAGTGGCTCGATCTCAACTCACTGCAACCTCCGCCTCCCGGGTTCAAGGATTCTCCCACCTCAGCCTCTTGACTAGTTGTGGTTACAGGCGCCGGTCACCACCCCCAGTTAATTTTTGTATTTTTAGTAGAGACACCAAGTTGGTCTGGCTGGTTTCCTGAACTCCTGACTTCAAGTGATTTGCCCACCTCAGCCTCCCAAAATGCTGGGATTATAGGTATGAGCCACCAGGCCTGGCCATGACATTATTTTAACAAGAAGTTAAAAAGTGTTACACAGATAAAATACTAAGCTTTCTCCATAAAAAATTTTTCCTACAATTTATTTCATAAGAAGGATGGCAACACAGATGACAATGAAACCAACATCTATCAAAGAAAGTTCTGATATGTATAGTTTTAATCAGGTGGACTGCACCCTACTGACTATTTTCCAAAATATAAACATCAGAATTATATGTTCTCTTACCGTCCAAGAAAACATTGCCAAAGAGGACGATTCTGTGTTGCCAAATCGGAATCTTTGGAGCCAAACAATTTAGCTAGAAGTCGAACAACCGCTAATCGCTCTTCTCCATCATTGCTCTAAGAAGGGAAAACAGAAAGTGAAGCTTGAGCTTTACTCATCAGATTACAGAAAATACCTTGAAACATTCTCAAGAAGATACAATTTCATATTTCTGCTTATAACTGTGAGAAGTTTAAAATATCATATGTCCTCATTTACTATGCAGAAATTGATTTGATTTCATGTTAGATCATCTGGGTTTTTGCTCTTATTTCACACCTTCTCAACTGCTAATTTATGTCTACTTCACTGATTAATTGCATTCTATACACTGGTTATGGACATTGTAAATACAGACATATAATTCACTTCTAACATTACGAACCCTATAAAAACGTCTATGAAGGACAAAGCTAGTTACCACCCTAATAAGCTTACTTTATAGGAAATCTGCAATTTACATTCCAACATAAATACACATCAATTCAAGTTTTGATATACAAAGTTTTTTTTTTTGAGGAGTCTTGCTCTGTCTCCCAAGCTAGAGTGCAGTGGCGCGATCTCAGCTCACTGCAACCTCTGCCTCCCAGATTAGAGATTCTCCTGCCTCAGCCTCTTGAATAGCTGGGATTACAGGCGTCCACCACTGTGTCCGGCTAATTTTCACATTTTTAGTAGACATGGGGTTTCACCATCTTGGCCAGGCTGGTCTCGAACTCCTGAACTTGTGACCCACCCGCCTCAGCCTCCCAAAGTGCTGGGATTATGGGAATTAACCACCGCGCCTGGCCGATATACAAAGTTTTAATGAAGAATCCCCTACTGACTGGTGAATACGATACTACAGAATTTCATGATTCGTGGAAACTCATTTTAATAGCAGCCCAAGAATCAAAAAGACGATCTGAAGGTCAACTTAAATACTATAAAAAAGCAAAACTTCATTGTTTTCTAGTAAGAGTCTCTTATTTTCTTATCCTGAAACAGTATATGCGATAAAAATTCTGTTTCAGTTTCAGTGGTGATGCCACGCTTTAATGTGAAATAAGTTATTCTGAAACCATATGTTGTGTGAAACTTTTCAAAAATCATATTCGCTAGGAAAATAAACACAACATCTAAAAGCAACTGCTAATTTTTTTTTTTAGGTGTTCACATACAATATGTGGCTAAAGCAATACCAGATATCCAATAAACAAAATATTTTTGGCAAAAGAGAAGTAAAAATAGAAAAATAAAGACCACAGGATAAAATATTTTCCTTATGAATGTTTTAACGCTCAAGAACAGGGGTTTTGTGGGTAAAACAGGCACACTTAACCAATGTAAAAATGAAAATTACATCAAGTATTATTTTAATTATAAATGACAAAAATGATTTTTTTAAAAAAAGAGGTAGAGTCTTGTTCTGTTGCCCAGGCTAGAGTACACTGGCATGATCATGGCTCACTGCAGCCTTGAACTCCTGGGCTCCAGTGATCCTCCCACCTTGGCCTCCTGAGTAGCTGGACATACAGGTGTGCATCACCACACCTGGCTAATTTTTTATTTTTCTATAGAGACAGAATCTTACCATGTTGACAAGGTTGGTCTTGAACTCCTGGCCTCAGGCAAGCCTCCCATCTCAGCCTCCCATAATGCTGGGATTATATGGACATGAGGTACCACACCTGGCCTGATTTTCTTTCTCTTTTTTTTGTGAGACAAGGTCTGGGTCTGGCTCTATCACCCAGGCTGGAGTACAGTGGAGCAACCTCAGTCCACTATAACCTCCACCTTCCAGGCTCAAGCCATCCTCCCACCTCAGCCTCCTGAGTAGCTGGGACTATGGGTGTGTGCCATTATCCTTGGCTAATTTCTGTATTTTTTGTAGAGATGGGTGTCACCATGTTGTTCAAGCTGGTCTCAGACTCCTGGGCTCAAGAGATCTGCCTGCCTCCACCTCCCAAAGCGCTGGGATTACACAGGTATGAGCTACGGCACTTGGCCCAGCCTGATTTTCTTTGACAAAATTTTTCTCAAGCAAGGTGACAATAATGCAGAGTAGCACAACCTTCTAATAAGTTCAATTTACTAGCCAATATGATTTATTTCTTAAAGAAAAAGTAATCTGTCCCTTAAATATGAAATAATATGTGGAAATTTTATTCTAATAGCAAGTAACTATTTTAGTAGATCGGTGATTATTTCAAACGAGGTGACATTTAACATCTATTAACCACAGAAGTAAAACTAACTGAAAACTCGCCCCTCTGCTATTTGTAAAAGTCAAAATACATTCCTTGACCAGACTCAGTGGCTCATGCCTTCTCAGTAATCTGAGGCCAAGACAGGAGAACTGCATTAGGCCAGGAGTTTGAGACCAGCTGGGCAACATATTGAGAACCCCTCTCAACCAAAAAAAAAAAAATATATATATATATATATATATTACCAGGAATGGTGAGGTATACCTATAGTCCCAGCTCCTCAAGAGACTGAGATAAGAGGATCACTTGAGCACAAGACTTCAAGGCAGTATTAAACTTTTACAAACATCAAAGGAGCAAGAATTACAAATTACTTGCTCAGTTGTCTATAAAAAATAGATATACTATTTTTAGGACAGTCAAATTTCTGTCCTTAATCTGTACCATGAAAAGGTCATAAAATTGTAAGCAATACCATATTAGGATTCCATTTAAAATCTTTGGATGTTCTAAAACATATCTACCTAATAATGGATACCATTTAATACCAACATGTACTATAAATTTCTAAGATAGGCCGGGAGCGGTGGCTCAAGCCTGTAATCCCAGCACTTTGGGAGGCCGAGGCGAACGGATCACGAAGTCAGGAGATCGAGACCATCCTGGCTAACATGGTGAAACCCCGTCTCTACTAAAAATACAAAAAAAAAGAAATTAGCTGGGCGCGGTGGCGGGCACCTGTAGTCCCAGCTGCTCTGGAGACTGAGGCGGGAGAATGGCGTGAACCTGGGAAGCGAAGCTTGCAATGAGCCGAGATCGCGCCACTGTACTACAGCCTGGGCAACAGAGACTCCTTCTCAAAAAAAAAAAAAAAAAATTCTAAGATAATACCATTTTTCCTATCTATTGCTTGTGTCACTGTGATTATCAGGAGATATTTAACAATTAGAAGTATTATAATTTTGTGGCCAGGCATGGTGACTCATGCCTGTAATCCTAGCACTTTGGGCAGCCAAGGTGGGCAGATAACAAGGTCAAGAGATTGAGACCAGCCTGGCCAACATGACAAATCCCCGTCTCTACTAAAAATATAAAAATTATATGGGTATGGTGGTGTGCGCCTATAGTCCCAGCTACTCGGGAGGCTGAGGCAGAAGAATCGCTTGAATCCAGGAGGCGAAGGTTGCCGTGGGCCGAGATTGCGCCACTGCACTTCAGCCTGAGCAACAACAGCAAAACTCCGTCCAAAAAAAACAAAGAAAAAGATAAATTGAAGTCATACTTTATTCTTCTGCAGTTACCGAAAAATTATGCGGTATACATTTTTCCTGGAAAGTTTAAAGGGCAAGAAAATTGGTCAATTTTACATTGTACTTGCTCTAGAAATAAGAAAAACATGAAAAACAAAATAGAAAATTGGTCAATCTTACCTTTAGTTTGAATTCAAGCTGTGGCATGACGGATAATAATAAATGAGGATCTATAGCAAAAAGTTCCTGAATCAGATCAAATACATGTTCTGACAAATCACTTACTGATGATCTTCCCAGCACTAGGACTTGATTGAAAAACTGTAAGAGATATTAAAAACAAAAATAAAACATCCAGTTCACTTAAAAACATGGATACATTTTTATAAACATTTTTATAAACTATATAATTAGGTTTTACACATACAATTGAAGGAGGTGATACAAATACATGTGTGATTACTAATATACAATAGGACAATCATCTAAACAGCGGAAGAAATAATTTCCTAATAATATCAAATCATGAATGTTACAAGGAGAAAAGCAAAAACCAAAATTGGTTTGTTGGGTATATTTCAAATAAGGACTTTTCTAGGAATCTTTGTTTTCATTAAAACAATTTAGACCGTTTGTGTAGTTCATTACAAAGGATTTTAGAAAAATTTCCTTGTAGCAGAGAAATATTACAAAGTCTCAATCTTTGATTTTTTTTTTTTCTTTTTTTGAGATGGAGTCTGGCTGTGTCGCCCAGGCTGGAACACAGTGGCGTGATCTCAGCTCACTGCAACTTCCACCTCTGAGATTCAAGCAATTCTCCTGCTTCAGCCCCAGGAACCCGCCACCACGGCCAGCTAATTTTTGTATTTTTAGTAGAGACAAGGATTCCCCATGTTGGCCAGGCTGGTCTCAAACTCCATACCTCAGGTGATCCACAAGCCTTGGCCTCCCAAAGTACTGGGATTACAGGTGTGAGCCACTGCGCCTGGCCTCAACCTTTGATTTTTTTAAAAATCAAAGGTACAGCGGCACACGCCTATAATCCCAGTACTTTGGGGAAGCCAAGGCATGACAATCTTGAGCCCAGGAGTTGGAGACCAGCCTGGGCAACACAGTGAGACCCTTGACTCTACAAAAATTAAAAAATTATCTGGGCGTGGTGGTGCATGCCTATAGCCCCGGCTACTCAGGAGGCCATGGCAGGTGGGATCATTTAAGCCCTAAGAAGTCGAGGTTGCAGTGAGTTGTGATCACATCACTGTACTCTTCCTGCATGGGGGACAGAACAAGACCCTGTTTCAAAAAACAACAACAAAAAAATCAGAATAATGTTTCCACGAGTTTAGTAATAACGAGTATTTAAAGGGGAAGGATTTTTTGTTGTTGTTGGGTTGGTTCTTTTAATACTCAGAGAAAGTCAAATATGTTTTGGCTCGCATGACAAAAAGAACAAAAAGTTGGTAATACAAAAGCTAACTGATTTTTTTTTTTTAAATGCTAGATGGAAATAAAGAGTATACAAGGCCAAGAGCACAGATTAGAAGATACCAGCATTGCACACCACGACCGCCACAAATGCAGAATAATTCAATTTTTAAAATGTCTCAGGGGGCAATTGTACGCAACTGAAACAAGCATACATTTCTGGTAGTAACATAATTTGAAAAGCAGTATAAATTAAGAGTTAGAAAATGCTCATTATTGGCCAGGCACAGTGGCTCACACCTGTAATCACAGTACTTTGGGAGGCTGAGGCAGGCAGATTACCTGAGGTCAGGAGTTCAAGACCAGCCTGGCCAACATGCTGAAACCCCATCTCTACTAAAAATATAAAAATTAGCAGGGTGTGGTGGCACACGCCTGCAGTCCAGCCACTCAGAAGGCTGAAGCAGGAGAATCACTTGAGCCTGGGAGGCAGAGGTTGCAGTGAGCTGAAACTGCACCACTGCACTCCAGCCTGGTCAACAAGGTGAGACTCCATCTCCAAAAAAAAAAGGAAAAAGAAATCATTCCCATTGCATAAGAATAATACCAAAAAATTCATATTTACTATGCAGACGTTGAAAATAATGAAGAAGACAGTTTTATCAAAATATATGCATACACACACACAAAAAAGCATAGAATACTACTTCTGAAAGGATATAAGAAAACCTATTGGGGATGGTTATTTCTGAGAATTGAGAAATGTATTCAAGGCTGAAGACAGACACTTCTTTAGTACCATTATTGTTTAATCTTTTTAAATATTAATTTAGCAATCCAAGCAATACTAATAGGATAACATTTAAATTAAAAGCCTCTTTGTATTTTTATCCATGGAAAATAATTCAACAACACATAAATGTTAAGATTCACAAAGATGATTAGGAAAGGAAAGAAACACTGAAAAGACCTAAATCTATGACAATGAGGAAATACATATCAAGAAACATTTACAGTCATTCTTATATATTTAAAAAGAATGTCAAAATATGTAAATACAAGTAAGACAATAAAAATTTTACATAAAGTAGCTGGGTGCAGTGGCTCACACCTGTAATCTCAGCACTTTGGGAGGCTGAGGAGGGTAGATCACAGGGTCAGGAGATCGAGACCACCCTGGCTAACACGGTGAAACCTTGTCTCTACTAAAAATACAAAAAATTAGCCGAGCATGGTGGCGAGAGCCTGTAGTCCCAGCTACTCGGGAGGCTGAGGCAGGAGAATGGCGTAAACTCGGGAGGTGGAGCTTGCAATGAGCCAAGATTGCACAACTGTACTCCGGCCTCGGGGACAGAGAAAGACTCCGTCTCAAAAAAAAAAAAAAAATTTTTTTTCATAAAGTATGTGGGAAAATAATTATAAATATGAGCAAATGTACAATGGAATTAGTTGTTATAAGGTAGTGAAATTGCAAACTTTTTTTCCTAATTATTAACTTTTTTAGTAAAAACAAAAAAACCCAGAACAAATTCCTCAGTACAGTTTTTTAAACTATTACTATATAGCAACTATCACAATCTTTCATTACTCAAAGTATTTAAATGTTTGCCAAAAACAACAGCCAAAACAACCAATTTTCTAAATAAATCTCTGTAATCTTTAAAAAAAAAAAAAAAAAAAAAGGAAGAAACATTAGAGGACTTCAGAAGAATGACCCAAAAGACACAAAGAAGAAAATATATAAAGAGAGACACAGAGACCCAAGGATAAAGATGTAGAGAAAAAATGAAAGAGATCAGCACATCTGGGAGACAATGAAATAAATATAAATACAAATGCAGATAAGGGGATGGGAGTTGCAGACAACTTTTCTTATAGTAACATCCACCCTTTAAAAACAACATCATGAAGCTTATGCTGCATTTCTCTAACCTTGGTCACATTTGGACATAAGTTCTTCTACATTTATAAGCTAAATAAACTTCTATGTAAGAGGTTCTAATAAATTAGTACAAAAGATTAAGAATTACAAAATATAGAATGAACACAGAAAGAAATACATACATTAGCAATGCATGCCTCAATAGTCTGGACTGTTCTTTTCAATAGCACTTTTGCAAGGTCAAAGGACTGTTTATTTAAGTTCTGAAAAATAATAAAAACATGGAAAGTTACAAATGAATTTGTTAATTTATGAGATAGCAACACTAGAATACTGTAGTCTTCAAATCTGTAATAAAATACGAATTTTTCTTCACTAAAATACGAAGCAAAAATAAAAATAACTGAATTCTCTTCAAGGTTTTGCAAATATCCTCTAGTCAAGTGGTCTTAAATGCAGATGTCGCAAATCAAACTCATTTATTAATCAAAAACTAAAATGGATTAGTTAGCAAAAGCACAACCCTATATTAAGTTTTACTAAACTCAAAATAGACCTAATGCTTTTTGGTTTTTATGTGTTAACCAATGTAAACTGACAACTACACCCATGTATCTTAAACACATACACTCCCCAATCTAACACAACATGCTCAATTATTTCATTGTTTAATCAATGCTTGATCTGGAGACGAGTAGACCTGGTAAGTGTTTCAAATAAACAGAGTTACTGATCAGTTATATTTTTGAAATGCTGAATAATATGCTTCCGCTTAAAGAGTCCCAATGTACTCAAATAAATTAAAGGATCTGAGAAGGACCTTAGAAAATATATATTTAATTTTTAGGCCGGGCGCGGTGGCTCAAGCCTGTAATCCCAGCACTTTGGGAGGCCGAGACGGGCGGATCACGAGGTCAGGAGATCGAGACCATCCTGGCTAACACGGTGAAACCCCGTCTCTACTAAAAATACAAAAAAACTAGCCGGGCTAGGTGGCAGGCGCCTGTAGTCCCAGCTGCTCGGGAGGCTGAGGCAGGAGAATTGCGCGAACCTGGGAGGCGGAGCTTGCAGTGAGCGGAGATCTGGCCACTGCACTCTAGCCTGGGCGACAGAGCGAGACTCCGTCTCAAAAAAAAAAAAAAAAAAAAAGAAAATATATATTTAATTTTTTTAAAATGCCTGAAAAGGGAATTCTTGTTTTGAATAACACCGAGTAACACCGCTATATCTTGAAGTTCTGGACCAAACAGATTCATTCACCACCATCTCACACCTCTTCCAAAATGAGGCTAGGAAACCCTACACTCTAGGCCAGGGGTCGGCAAACTTTTTCTATGAAGGGCCACATGGTAAATATTTTAGGTTTTGTGGGTCATACAAATCACTGCTACAACTACACAACTCTGCTGTTGTAGCATGAAAGCAGATATAAACAAAACGAAAATGAATGAACATGGCTGTGTTCCAATAAAATCTTACTTACATAAATAAGCAATGGTCCAAATTTGACTAACAAGCCATAGCTTCTTGACCCCTGCTCTACACTTTTATTTCACTGGCAAAGGACAAGATTTGCTTAAAATTAAGTTAACATTTCTATTTATTAAAAGAAGTCTATTTCCTACTACTAATAAAAATTCTCTCAAGCCCAGTGTGGTTGCTCATGCCTGTTATCTCAGCACTTTGGGAGGCTAAGGCGGGAGATCGCTTGAGCCCAGGAGTTTGAGATAAGCCTGGGAAACATTGCGAAATCCCGTTTCTACAAAGAAAACTTAAAAAAAAAAAGTCAGGTATGGTGGCACATGCCTGTATTGCCAGCTACTTGGGAGGCTGAGGTAGGAGGATCACTTCAGCCCAAGAGACAGAGGCTGCAATGAGGCAAGATTGTGCCGCTGCACTCCAGCCTCGGTGACAGAGTGAGACCCCTTCCCAAAAACATAGCACCAACCTACTTACCTAGCATATAAAAACCAAATATACTGTCTTAATCTGCCAAAATATACTCTCCTTTGCCACAGTCTCAGAATTTTATAAACTACATTTGAATAAAATGTAAATAATATTTAGACTCAATAATTTAAAATTAATTATATCTTTCTGTGAATGAGTACATATTTTTCCTCTAATGTCTGATAACAGGTTATTGAACCATTAGAAGAAAAGAGCAGGAGGGCAACACTGGGGTAGGCTTGAGTAGAGCCCAGTGGTGGAGCCTGAGGGCAGCCAAGTCCTTCAGATTCTTAGGAGGATCTGGTAGAGATAAATAGAAAAAGGAAATGGGGAAGAATGATACACCTCTGAATCATCCTTTTCTTCTTAACATTAACCATACAGCTTCTGCCCAAATCTTTTTCTGAGAGTACCTAAGAAAAAGGTACGATATGGATTCTGAAAAGAAATCCAAACTCCTATGTGTCACATCTATGTTAATAAGGAGGAAATACATTTCTTTTCCAAACACAATTAACCAAAAAGACAACACCCCTAACCCCTTACAATTCTCAGATTATTTGTGTGAATACGAAACATTTTCAGTTCCGTATTCAATTTCTTGAATGAAACTCTTACATGATATGTTAATCAATATATTTTGTAAAAATAATAGCCACAAGACTAACGTATGTTAACCTATTTTATTTGAGGTGGAGAATGGTCATGGGAACAATTACATGGGATTGCAAATGGCCTGAAAACAATTGTTCATTCTTATGTGTAGCATGACTGTTAAATATTAACCTTTAATATCTTCATACTTTACAGACCTTATGTGCAGGAATGAGGTTAATAAGAATGGAGTCCAATAACTCTTGAGTAACTCCATCACCTTCCATGATGATAGAACTCATCAAATCTAGCATGTGCATTTGTACCTTCTTATTGTGGCTATTGCTATAAAAAAAAAAAAAAAGAATAAGTAGGAGGAAGAGGAAAAGAATAAGAGAATTCAAGCTTCCAATAGGAAATTAAACTTCCTAGTTTAAAACAACAATCTCACATGTAAAGGATTTTCACTTGAGGGACAGTGCCAATAATGGCAGAGAAATTTGGGGGGCTCTATTTTCTTTCTCCTTTTGTTGACTATTACAACAGCTGTAAGGTATTGTTGTATTTTATAAAAACAAACACAAACCTAATTTCTAATAAACTATGTTTTCCTCAATTCACATTTTTTTAAAAAAGAAAAAGGCCAGGCACAGTGGCTCACGCCTGTAATCCCAGCACTTTGGGAGGCCGAGGCGAGTGGATCACCTGACATCAGGAGTTTGAGACCAGCCTGGCCAACATGGTGAAATCTCATCTTTACAAAAATACAAAAATTAGTGGGGCGTGGTGGCGGGCGCCTGGAATTCCAGCTACTGGGGAGGCTAAGGTGGAAGAATCACTTGAAACTGGGAGGCAGAGTTTGCAGTGAGCAGAGATCATGCCACTGCACTCCAGCCTGGGCGACAGAGTGAGACTCCGTATCAAAAAAAAAAAGAAAGAAAGAAAAGAAAAGGAAAAGGAAAAAAAAGACCTTTAAAATAAATTAAGTCTCTATACAACTAGGATTCCAAGAGTAAATTAAATTCTGCCTAATAAAAATGTCAATTTTAGCCTGGGCAATGTGGCGAAACCCTGTCTCTACAAAAAAATTAAAAATTGGCCAGGCGTGGTGGTGTGTCCCTATAGCCCCAGCTACTCAGAAGGCTGATATGGGAGGATCACTTGAGCCCAGGAGGTCGAGACATCAGCAAGCCATGATCATGCCACTGCACTCCAGCCTGGGTGACAGACCAAGACCCTGTCTCAAAACACACACACACACACACACACACACACGTCCACTTCAAAGAAAGGACACTTCTGCTTACATGCCCCAGATTTTTAAAGGTGATAAAATTTTAAGGAAACAAACAAAAAGTATGATAATAAAGGCAGCCATTTTTTTCAACTCCCACACCTTAGGTCTTAATCAATTCCTCAAATTAAGATAAAAACCTATTTAAATACCCCCAAATGCATAAGCCAACATAAGCAATTATTGATGTATCCTTGCCACTAGAAGTTTTAATTCACCAATACTGAAAATCAAAAGTTTCATCTAAAATGCTTTCAATACCTAGAAGGTTTTTCTGAAAATGTCATCCTAGTATCTCTCAAAGAATTTCAGACAGACAAATGAAAAATCAATAAAGTATAAACGATAAGGCCAAGAATCAGTTTCAAGTGCTTCCACAGTGAGGCCTGCCCTTTCTTGCTACTTTTGAACCTAGTCAGCATATGAAGAGGCCTGGGCTGACCTCCTGAATGGGTGAGACATGTGACCCAGTTCTATCACTTCAGCCCACCTCAGCCAACAGCCAGGTATCGGCCAGATATCCTGCCAACTGACTACAAACACAGGTGCAAATCCAACCCAAATAAAATCAACTGCCAAGCAGAATCATGAGCTAAATAAAATGGTGGCTGTCTTAAACCATCAAGTTTTAGGTTACTTTGTAATGCAGCAAAAGCTAACAAACACAAAGGTAAGGTTTATATGTTCTATCATTTACTTTAAAGGCTTACTGCTAGTCAAATGCCACAGGAAGTTTTTTCTCATGCTGTCTTTCTACAAGCTTCTATCCTATGCCAAGCTGGAGTGATCCTTTCCTGTTTGTTTCAGGATCATGTCTAATCCTACCATTCCATCTAAGGAAAAAGAAAATACGATACAGCATTCATAAAAATCTCCAGAAAACTCTGGAAATGTGCTGTTCAATATGCAAGCCATTTGCCACATATGGCTGGTGAACATGTGAAACATGACGAGGGCCACATGTTGGAATGAAAATACTTTCGGATACAGTGGAATATATAAAATATATTATCAAAATGAATTTCACTTGTTTTTATTTTCTATTAATGTGACTACTAGAAAACTTATGTGAGATATGTTTATATATAATGTAATGCTCTAGAACACATCTCATAGCAGTACTTGATTTACTATACAAAAAACAAACCAGGCTGGGCATAGGAGCTCACACCTGTAAACCGAGCACTTTGGGAGGCTGAGGTGGGTGGATCACTTGAGGTCAAAAGTTTGAGACCAGCCTGGTCAACAGGGCGAAACTCTGTCTCTACTAAAAATACAAAAATTAGCCGGGTGTGGTGGCACACACCTGTAGTCCCAGCTACTCAGGAGGCTGAGGCAGGAGGATTGCTTGAACCCGGGAGGTGGAAGTTGCAGTGAGCCAAGATGGAACCACTGCACTCCAGCATGGGTGACACAGAGCAAAACACTGTCTCAAAAAAACAAAACAAAACAACCCACACAGAAGAAAACAACAACAACAACAACAAAAAACCCACACACAAAAAAAACAAACCAAACAAAAACAAAAAAACTCACAAACCAAAAAACATGGGCTAAAATCAGAATTTGAGCCTCGTGTTCAGCAACTGGTCCTCGGGCAAGCCACTACACTTCCTGGCTCTGGATTAGTTTCCCTACTTCTATAAAGAGAAGGCCAATTTAGGCAATGTTTAAGACTTTTTTTCTAGGTCTAGAATATGAAGTTGTCAAAGTTAGTGAGCTTAAAGACTGAGCTATTATGTCTCCCAGCACTAATGGTACATACAATATGCATAATTTCTACCTCATAACTTAATACTTCATTGTATTAATGTAAGGTTTCAGAGGATTTGCTTTACAACCATATGTGGTTGCCTCTATTAGATACTAAGTTCCTTCAAAACAAGAGCACCACTTTATACTTCTCTACTGGTCCACAGCCTCCAGGACAGACTGGGGCACTGAAGGGCCAACCAGTAAACTGATAGCATAATTTAAAATGGTAGTAGGTGGTCAAAGGCAGTGTTCGGACAACAGAATTTTTACTTTCCCCTTCATGTTAAGTTTTCTAAGGAAAACAATTCCTTATAACTCTGAAATATCTTAGTGTAGATGTAGAGTATACAACATCTGAATATATAAATCAAGAAAAAGAGACAAGCAGAAATGCTTGAAAAATAACTTACTTGATCACTGAGAAGAGAGTCCTAAAAAGCTGAATAAAAATTTCATTGCAATCTTCCAATTCAAAGCAGATGTTATATGATTTAACCCAAGCTAAATTCTTAAATAAATAAAAATAATTATTGAATTATACATATATAAACAGAATAGTTATATAATAAAAATTCAGTAAAAATTAATTTTTAGTTAGAAACATATTAAAGTCTATAAAGACTCAACATATAAAATTTTAAGTGTTAAATTAATCACATATTCTGACTTGAAAAAGATATATACCTGATGGCATCAATTTTCTCAAACTGAAAAATACTCAATATTTTTAAGTTGGTAGATATATTTACACACAAAATTTAAGAAGCAGTTAAAAAATCTGTTTCTAGAATAGAAAATAATAAAAATAGAAAGATACAAACAAAAGGCATAGCTTCAAATAATCTACAGTTTTTCCATCAGAATATACTTTATCTCTTCAGGATAGGAAGAAAAATAAAATAATATTTTCCTTATGAAATGTAAAAGACATTATAGGCTTTGAACAAAACAAAAAGACTCATTTTACATTACAAAGTTAACATGAAGAATTTTCTATCATGTGAAATAATATAACAGTTATTAAAGTTTTTGGTTTTTTACCTCTAATAAATAAAAGTATCTATTAAACTGTGGACTCTTCGTATCCTCCAAACCTTTTAACTGTCTGGTAATAAACAAAAATATGTCCTGTTAAAAAAAATAAAACATATTAGACACAAATACTTTTCTTTCACAACACACTAATAGTATGTAAATTTATTATTTGTGTACAAACTACAATAAAAGAAAATTCTCCTTTAGATGAATGTCTTGGGATTGGCCTAGTCTATTATTCAAAATGATTCAAAAGATCCAATCAAATAAAATTATACTCTCTAGAAGCAAAAATACACCACAAATCTTTAGGCTTTCTCTTTCAGAGAGGACCACGGGCTCTGTATCTCATTATATTTTCTTCTACTATCGTGCTTTCACTTTACTATCTCCACCTTGCATAGTGGCAAAAACTATCTTCATTTTAAGGAGTTGGATATGAGTATTTCCATTACTATTTCCTGCAAGTAAACAGTAATTTTTAGCCAATGTTTTGAAGTTGATGTATGACTACGAAGTTGAGTGCGTAAAAAGGCAAAAGACTAGTCCAATGGTACTATGTTTCATGATAGTCTTTCATTTCTTAATAAGCTTTCTTTAGAAGTTTTAACTCACAGTAGTATCAATATAATACAAAATAATTTTAGGACTATTTTTAAAGAAAGCAGCCTACAGGATTAAAATTTGCCAAGAATAAAATTATTCAAAATACAAAATCTCCTCAAGAGATCAATATGAGTTCCACAAACACTTGAACAAAGGCAGAATGACCAAGATGAGCTATAGTTTTGCATGCTGAATAACTTATAGGGGAAAATAGTCATATGAATATGTAAATTCTGGTATTAACCCGAAAATTGGATTTGAGCACACAGGGACTAGTTCTGAACTACACCTTTCTATGCTTCAAATCAAACAACCAACTAACCCAGTTATTTGTGGAAATACTAACTGAATGAATAATTTTGCAACTTATGATATATTCTTAAGATGAAGAGACTAATATGAAACCTATGTTCATAAAGGTAAAATATAAAAATAAAAGTATACCTTCTGAACAGCGGTGAATGAAAAATATAATAAAATGAAAAAGACTGTATTTACCTTAAGTTTATCATGGGAAGTATATGGAGCTTCCGGGGCATAGATACGAAAGATATCAGCCAAACAACATGCTACAAGGAGACGCACATCTTTATTGGGGTTCCTGAGGAAGAATTCAGATGCAAGATGCAAGGCTAGTGGGAGATACTGCTGTTTTTCATCTTCTGAGTCCTGATCCATATCCATAAAAGTTTTCACTACCATCTGTAAAAATGTACAAAAACACAAAATAATCAACTCCTGGCATTTAGAAATCAGTGGAGGATGTAATTTTTTTTAAAAAGTCATTTCCATTAGCAATCAGTGGCCACCAGACAATTCAGTCAACTTTTTATAAATCTTCATTTAAGAATTTCAGAAAAGAACACAAGCATGAAACAGCTAGTCTAAAAAACCCATAAACAAGTATCAACTTCTTAGACACATTATCTGAACTAGCACCTCATTTATGAAGAACTTAAGCCTCTTATTACTCATTTTAAATCTAGCCCAGGTAGTCCCTGGCCCCATGTGGACAATAATATTCATTTGATATTTGGCAACATCATTGACTATGTTTCTTTTATATTTTATGATTAAAGGTGCATTGTTTAGGCTCCTTAAAATTGCTATTTCATTGCATGCTTTAATGACTTTTACATTTCACAATAAAAAGTCATTTTCCAGGCTGGACAACATGGCAAGACCCTGTCTCTACAAAAAATACAAAAATTAGCTGGGTATGGTAGCATGTGTCTGTAGTCCCAGCTGCATGGGAGGCTGAGATGGGAGAATCCCTTGAGCTCAGGAGGCGGAGATTGCAGTGCCCCAAGATCATACCACTGCACTCCAGACCAGGTGACAGAGACACTGTCTTTAAAAAAAAAAAAAAAAAAAAAAAAGGCATTTTAGAATAATTTTAATGCAGTTGTATTTCTAATTAAAATATTTAAGTATAATTAACCTGTTGTTATTTATGGTTATAAATTTAACCAACACACACCTTGGAATCATAAAATGCAAAGAATCATGAAAAAAATAATAAAAGAAAAATCCATAATTTATCAACTCCAGAAACTACTATTCACATTTTTGTGTACTTTATGCTGGCCTGTTTTCTCTGTAATTATGCAAATAACTATAATTCTTTATATACCAAATCACAATAATTTCCCCAGACCTTAAAAATTATTCTCTAATTATAAATCATAGTTTACTTAATCTGTGTGTCTTAAACTGAGTGTCAACTTGATTGGATTGAAGGATACAAAGTACTAATCCTGGGTGTTCCTGTGTGAGTGTTGCCAAAAGAGATTACATTTGAGTCAGCGGGCTGGGGAAGGCAGGTCCACCTTAAGCTGGTGAGCACAATCTAATCAGCTTCCAGTAAATATAAAGTAGGCAGAAAAACGTGAAAAGGGAAAGCGGGACTAGCTTCCCAGCCTACATATTTCTCCCGTGCTGGATGCTTCCTGCCCTCAAACATCAGACTCCAAGTTCTTCCGTTTTGGGACTTGGACTGGCTCTCCTTGCTCCTCAGTTTGCAGACAACCTATCATGGGGCCTTGTGAATTAACACTTAATAAACTTGGTCATAACACTTTATGTATTATATTTTATTTGCTATTACATTATTTCTATTTACTTGTAATTATATGAAAGAAACTGGCTTATAACTTCTAAAGACAACCGTATCAGGTTTTAGTACTAAATTATACTGGCTTGAAACAAAATAAGCAGTAATCCCTCTTTTTTTCTATTGCAGTATATCAAAAGTGTGCTAGTAAGGCTGGTTTTATTTCTTCCTTAAATAGTTAGGAAAGTATGACTGATAAAAGAAGGAATCATAATGGAAATAAGAAAATATTTTGAACTGAATTATAATGTAAATATGAACTACCAAAACTCATAAGATGCACTTACCACTGTACTTAAAGAAAATTTATAATCTTAAATGTGTATTTTACAAAAGAAAGAATGAAAAATCCATCATCTATATTTCCATCTGGAGAAATTAGATAAATCCAAATAAACTAGAACCAGGGTTTGTGAAGCAAAAGATAGAGAAGGGCTGGGTGTGGTGGCTCACACCTGTAATCCTAGCACTTTGGGAGGCCAAGTCAGGAGGACTGCTTGAGCCCAGGAGTTCAAGACAAAGGTCTGGCTCTGCCGCCCGGGCTGGACAGTAGCACAATCTCAGCTCACTGCAACCTCTACCTCCCAGGTTCAAGAGATCCTTCCACCTCAGCCCCCTGAGCTGTTGGTACTACAGGCACACACCACCGCACCTGGCTAAGTTTTGTACTTCTTTTGTGTGTTTGTAGAGATGGGATTTTGCCATATGTTGCCCAGGCTAAAAAATATTTTTAAATTATTGCTATCTAATAAACTATCCCAAAACTCAGTGCCTTAAAACAATAACATTTATCATATGTAGTTGAAGAATTGGAAAGTGGCTTAGCTAAGTTGTGTGGGCCTGGAATCTCTCAAGAGGCTGTACCTGGTCAAGGCTGCAGTTATCTGAAGGCTTGACTGGGCATGGAGGGTGTGTTTTGAAGGTAACTCATTCTTACGGTTCTAAGTTGACACTGGCTGTTGTTGAAAGGCCTCGGTTCCTCACTACATGGGCCTTTCTTGACAGCTTGAGTGAAAAGGCAGTTAGTTGGTTTTCCCCTGGTGCGAGATCCAAGAGAGCAAATCTGAAGTGGCAGTCTTTTATGATCTAACCTTGAAAAGCATACATTGTCACTTCTACCACAGCCTGTTGGTTACTCAGGTCAGCCCTGTTCAGTGTTGTACGGAGTAAATACAAGGAAATAAGGATCATTCAGGGCTATCTTGGAGCTATATGATACAATGCCTTCTCATATATATACCTTGTATAGTCTTCTCCCACAATGACTCTGGATTTGGCCATGTGACTTTTTTTTTTTTTTTTTAAAGAAAGAGTCTTGCTTTGTCGCCCAGGCTAAACTGAAGTGGCATGATCTTGGTTCACTGCAATCTCTGCCTCCCAGGTTCAAGAGATTCTCCTGCCTCAGCCTCCTGAGTAGCTGGGAACTACAGGTACTTGCCACCACGTCTGGCTAATTTTTGCGTTTTTAGTAGAGACAGGATTTCACCACGTTGGCCAGGCTGGTCGTCAACCTCCCGACCTCAGGTGATCCACCTGCCTCAGCCTTCCCAAATGCTGGAATTACAGGCATGAGCCTCCGTGCCCAGTCCAGGTGACTTATTTTGACCAAAGAGACATTAGTCAGCCTGATGCAAGAACAGGCCTGATAAGCATTTGTACATTGAGACTGCAACGCCCCTATGGGAATGTACCCACCATGCTATTAGGAATCCCAGACTATTCAAAAAACAGAGGCTGTGTATATCACATAGACTACGTGGAAGAGAACTAAGGTGACCTAATTGAGTTGTCATCTAAATTTAGCCACAAGAGTGGCCCTGTAGAAGCAAAGTGAGCTTCATAAATACACACAATGAAGGGGAGAAAACCTGTGGTGGCTGTGAAGGTCCTGATGCCATGTATGTCAAACTGGTATCTTCCGATGGTCATGAATTTATTATAAAAAGAGAACATGCAGTGCTAAGCACGGTGAGTCACACCTGTAATCCCAGCACTTTGGGAGGCTGAGGCAGGCAGATCATGAGGTCAGGAGTTCGAGACCAGCCTGGCCAATATGGTGAAACCCCATCTCTACTAAAAATAAAAAAATTAGCCAGGCCTGGTGGTGCGCGCCTGTAATCCTAGCTACTCAGGAGGCTGGGGCAGGAGAATCACTTGAACCCAGGAGGCGGAGGTTGCAGTAAGCTGAGATCACGCCACTGCACTCCAGCCTGGGCTACAAGAGCAAGACTCCATTTCAAAAAAAAAAAAGAGAGAGAGAGAGAGAACATGCACTAACATGAGGAACAATCAAAAGCCATGTTGAAGCTGAGCACAGTGGCTTATGCCTATAATCCCAGCACTTTGGGAGGCTGAGGTGGGTGGATCACATGAGGTCAGGAGTTCGAGACCATCTTGACCAACATGGTGAAACCCTGTCTCAACCAAAAATACAAAAATTAGCCAGGTATGGTGGTGGGTGCCTGTAGTCCCAGCTACTCGGGATGATGAGGCAAGAGTATCGCTTGAATCTGGCAGGCAGAGATTGCAATAAGCCAAGATCGTGCCATTGTACTCCAGCCTGGGTGACAAAAGCAAAACTCTGTTTCAAAATCAAAACCAAAACATGTTGAGTGACCCAGATCAGTTTGCTGAGAATGAAATCATTGAGGGCAATTTTAGAGAGATCTGTTCCTGTGTGCTATCAAAAGTATGTATGTATTATCAAGAATGGTGGCTTGCACTTATAATCTCAGCTACTTGGGAGGCTGACACAAGATGACTGCTTGAGCCCAGAAGTTCTAGGGTGCAGTGAACTAGGATCATGCCAATGCATTCCAGCCTGGTGACAGAACAAAACGCTATCTCTAGAAAAGTAAGAGTTAAAGTATACATATATTTTACCTACAAGGTTCGCTACACTAACAGTTCCACTGAGATTTCTGAATTCCCAATTGCACTTGATATTGCACTGGAACAGCTGATGGAGACTTCCCAGATTGTTATTAAATTAAAATAAACTGTTAAAAAAAAAAAAAAAAAAGTGAGCCCAGCAGGCACCACATGGAGAAGAAGGACCACAAAGTCTATTGAATAATTGTTTCTTACAATTCTGTGAATAGACTTTGTGGTCCCTTTAAGCCACTAGATTTTGCTTTACCACACAGGAACACAAATGAAATTCCATTCATTCTTCCCTTTTTTTAAATATGTCGTTCTGTGCACATTTTTAATGTGCTGTACTGAGGCTAAAAACTACATTTCCTGGATTCCCTTGCAATGGAGTTGAAGTCGTAATTCTGGTATAGCCCATCAGAGGCACTTATTCAAGATTTGGAAGGTGAAAGTTCAGAAGAGGTGGTGGTGTAGTTTCTGCTGTTGTCATATGGCAAGTATGGCGTGAGGTGGTGTGTGTGTGTGTGTGTGTGTGTGTGTGTGGGCATGCACATACACAGCAGCTTTCTACTGACTGGGTGTTAGTACTGTGAAGACAGAGGGAAGAATCACCCATTTTGTGCTGGTACGAATCTATTAAACTGCGTGAGGCTCTGTAGCAAATTATACCAATGGTGACTTCCTAATCACTGGATTACGGCTAAAAGTGTGTCCCTACTTAAGAGCTCCAGGGTGGCTTCCTGATTTCCTCCCCTTTCTGATTAGAGCGAATGATTCAGCTCTTCTTGTGGGCCAGCTATATGAAGTGTTCTGGGAGTCTAGTCCTGTAAGCCTGAATTAAGGGTGCTCTTCCAGCAATTCCAAATCACTTTTTAAATACCAAGTTCCCTGTCTGCTTAAAATAACATAACTAAAGCTTGACTGGTATTTGAAACATGACTCTGATTTTCTCAGATCCTTAAACACGTCAGAATCCCCTGTGCCCTTTGGGCCTTTTTAAATGCTATTGGCTCTTTGTAGACTAATCTCTTCTTACCTCATCTAATTTATCATACACTTATGAGAAACAATTTCTTGGTATGTCTGAGGTTTTTTCCTGTGGATTGTGTTTTAATACCCTCTGGCTATTTATCTATTGTGGTCTCAGTATTTCTTTTTGTCTTTGAAAAAACGAGCAGGAAAAAATCAAAGTATTTTGCCCACAGCTAGATTTGTATAATATTGATAGAAAAGAAACACTAACACCAATACTATTAATAATGATTAACATTTACTGAATATTTACATTCCAGCACTCTATAAATGTTTTTTGAGACAAATTAACTCAAAATTAAGCATCTCTTCACGTATTTGCCATCTACTCTACATTTTCTTGGTGATATGCCTCTCCAAATTTCTTTTTTCCTTATGTGTTTTCAGCTGTCATATATTCTGGGTACCAATCCTTTATCAGATATGTGTATTGCAAATATTTTCTCGCAGTCTGAGGCTTGTCTTTAACAGCATAGAAAAATTTAATTGATGAAGGATTAATTAATGTAATCTAACTTTATCAACTATTTTCTTTTATGGTTTGTGCTTTGTGTGTTCTACCTAAGAAATCATTACCTAACCAAAAGTTGCAAAGATTTTCTCTGTTGTGGTATGTATGTATGTATGTATACATACACACACACATAGGTTTAAAAATTTGCTAGAATAACTCACAACTCAAGGAAAGCACTATATTTTTATTTATTATTTATTTATTTATTCGAGACGCAGTTTTACTGTCACCCAGGCTAGAGCGCAGTGGCACAATCTCAGCTCATTACAACCTCCGTCTCCTAGGTTCAAGTGATTCTCATGCCTCAGCCTGCCCTAATAGCTGGGTGAATACCACTATGTCTGGCTAATTTTTTTGTATTTTTAGTAGAGATGGGGTTACGTCATGTTGGCCAGGTGGGTCTCGAACTCCTGCCCTCAGGTGATCTGCCCACCTTGGCCTCCCAAAGTGCTGGGATTACAGGTGTGAGCCACTGCACCCAGCCTGAAAGCACTATGTTTACTGTCACAGTTTTATTATAAAGGAAATACTTGGAAGCCTAAACAGGATTGAGCAGGCTCGATCTTGGATGGTAGACCACTGGGGAATACCAGGTGCTGTGAGCTAGAAGGAAAAAGAAACAGAAAATAACAAGGTGGAAGAAAAGTATATAACGTAAGAATAGTCAAACTGAAGAGATACATAAGCCAAAGTCTTGGGGGTGAAGAGGGGTGTGTGGATGGGATGGGGACACAGAGCTTCATGCCCTCTTCTCGTGGAATCCGGACGTGTCATCCTCCCAGCATATCACTGTGTTCACCAACCAGTAACCTCCCCTGAGCTTTAGTGTTCACAGGATTCATTGGGCTTTACGACATAGGCATGAATGATAAAATCAAGACTGAACTCAATCTCCAGCCTCCCTCTCCTCCTGGGAGAAAGTTCCAATCCTCTAATTTAAGTGACCAGCCCCATCCTGAAGTTATCTAGCGGCACTGCCAGAAGCTGCCTCATTAGCGTAACAAAGATACTCTCACTTGGGAAGTTCCAAGGGTTTTTGAGGCTCTGTGCCAAGAATCAGAACAAAGATCAGATAGACTATTATGTCATATAATTTAAATATGTCCAAATTATTGTACAGTAATTCAATTATACCCCAATATAGCTATTAAAATTTTTTTTCTAATTTTATTTTTTGAGAAAGGTTCTCACTCTGTTGCCCAGGCTGGACTGCAGTGGTGTGATCAGTGCTTACAACAGCCTCAACCTCCCTGGCTCAAGGGATCCTCCTGCCTCAGTCTCCTGAGTAGCTGGGACCACAGACGAATGTCACTATGTGCAGCTGATTTTTATTTATTACTATTCGCAGAGATGGGGTCTTGTTATGTTGCCTAGGCTGGTCTCCAAATTTTGACCTCGGGCGATTCTCCTGCCTTGACTTCCCAAAGTGGTGTGAGTTACTGTGTCCGGCCAAATGAACTTTTTGTAAGTCCAACATAGCAAATGAGAACTCTCACTCACTTTTTAATTGAAATGTAAGTTGGCACAACCACTTTGGTGCTTTCAGTTAATCAGAAGACATGCATGACCAATGATTCAACAATTTCACCTCTGGTGGTGCCCTAAAGCAGTTAGAGTATGTATACAAGGATGATTGGAGTGTTAAGTTTAGCCTAAAGTTGCCTCCTTGCATAAATTCAGCCTAAAGGATTCTCCATACATAGTGAGCTGTACCTAACCAGACTGTAAAAAGACTGTAACCTACTTTCCTACCAATCACACCGAATTGTGGCCAATCATGGGTGGCCAATTGTTCAAACCGTGATCAAATAAGGCAAACGCTGAGTTGTAACCAATTCAGCTATTTCTGTACCTCACTTTCGTTTTCCGTATATCACTTTCCTTTTTCTGTCCATAAATGTTATCCGACCACTTGGCAGCTCTGGAACTGTTCTGAACCCACTCAAGTTTGGAGGGGGCTGCCCAGTTTGTAAATTATTCTTTGCTCAATTAAATTCTGTTAAATTTAATGTGCCTGGGCCAGGCACGGTGGCTCACGCCTGTAATCCCAGCACTTTGGGAGGTCGAGGTGGGTGGATCACCTGAGGTCAGGAGTTTGAGACCAGCCTGGCCAACATGGTGAAAACCTGTCTCTACTAAAAATACAAAACTTAGCCAGGCATGGTGGCAGGTGCCCGTAATCCCAGCTACTCGGGAGGCTGAGGCAGAAGAATTGCTTGAACCTGGGAGGCAGAGGTTGCAGTGAGCCAAGATCGCGCCATTATACTCCAGCCTAGGTGACAGAGCAAGACTCCGTCTCAAAAATAATATGTCTAAAGTTTTTATTTTAACAACAGCAATGTGGTTTGTAAAAGCCAAAAATCTACAAGTGAAAAATGTCAACAGAAGACTGATTAAAGTGTATAATGAAATACTATATAGTTAGGCCGGGCACAGTAGCTCATGCCTGTAATCCCAGCACTTTGGGAGGCTGAGGCAGATGGATTACGAGATCAGGAGATCAAGACCATCCTGGCCAACATGGTGAAACCCCATCTCTAGTAAAAATACAAAAATTAGCTGGGCATGGTGGCACATGCCTGTAATCCCAGCTACTCAGGAGGCTGAGGCAGGAGAATTGCTTGAACCAGGGAGTCTGAGGTTGCAGTGAGCCGAGATCGCACCACTGCACTTCAGCCTGGCGACAGAGCGAGACTCCATCTTAAAAAAAAAAAAAAAAAAAGCAATAACATGAAACTCAAACATAACACTGAAGACACAGTAATACAAGGAATCTAGTATGATTCTAGCCATATAAAATTGAAAAAGTAAAACTAGAAAAAAGTCATTCATGTTGGCCAATGCCTATAGCCCCAGCTACTTGGGAGGCTGAGGCAAGAAGATGGCTTGAGCCCAGATCAAGGCTATGGCTGAGCTATGGTTGTACATTGTACAGTGGCTCATGCCTGTAATCACACTTTGGGAGGTCGAGGCAGGAAAACTGCTTGAGCCCAAGTGTTGGAGACCAACCTGGGCAACATAACAAGACCTCATCTCTACTAATAATAATAAATAAAAGCTAGGTGTGCATGGTGACATGCACCTGTAGTACCAGCTACTTGGGAGAATGAGGCAGGAGGATCGCTTGAACCTGGGAGGGTGAGGCTGTAATGAGCTCTGATCACACCACTGCAGTCCAGCCTGGGCGACACAGTGAGATCCTTTCTCAAAAAAAAAAAATTAAAAACAAATTTTTTAATAGCTTTATTGGGGCTGGGTGAGATGGCTCATGCCTTAATTCCAGCACTATGGGAAGCCAAGGCAGGTAGATCACTTGAGGTCAGGAGTTGGAGAGTAGCCTGGCCAACATGCTGAAACCCTTCTCTACTAAAAATACAACAATTAGTCAGGCATGGTAGCACACGCCTGCAGAAATCCCAGATACTCGGGTCACTGAAGCAGGAGAATCGCTTGAACCCAGGAGGCGGAGGTTGCAGTGAGCTGAAATTGCACCACTGCATTCCAGCCTGGACAACAAAACAAGACTTCATTTCCAAAAAAAAAATCAAAAATAAACAAACAAAAAATAGCTTTATTAAGGTATAGTCAACTACTGTACAATAATTTGGATATATTTAAATTGAGCTATGGTTGTACCAGTGTACTCTGGCCTGGGCAACAGAGACTCTGTCTAAATAGAGTGAAAAATAAATAAAACTAGAAAACAATGAAACTGGCCAGGAGCAGTGTCTCACGCCTGCAATCCCAGCACTTTGGGAGGCCAGGGCAGGAGAATCACTTGAAGTCAGGAGTTTGAGATGAGCCTGGCTAACATGGTGAAACCCCATCTGTACTAAAAATACAAAATTTAGGCCGGGTGCAGTGGCTCATGCCTGTAATCCCAGCAGTTTGGGAGGCCGAGGCAGGCAGATCACAAGGTCAAGAGATCGAGACCATCCTGGTGAACGCGGTGAAACTCCGTTTCCACTAAAAATACAAAAAATTAGCCGGGCATGATGGCGGGCGCCTGTAGTTACAGCTACTCGGGAGGCTGAGGCAGGAGAATGGTGTGAACCCGGGAGGCGGAGGTTGCAGTGAGTCGACATCGCGCCACTGCACTCCAGCCTGGGAGACAGAGCCAGACTTCGTCTCAAAAAAAAAAAAAAAAAAAAAATACAAAATTTAGCTGGGCATGGTGGCGGGTGCCTGTAATCTCAGCTACTTGGAAGGCTGAAGTGAGAGAATCACTTGTGCCCGGGAGGTGGAGGTTGCAGTGAGCCAAGATCATGCCACTGCACTCCAGCCTGGGTGACAGAACGAGACCCTGTCTGGAAGAAAAAAGAAAAGAAAAAAAGAACCTATTATTTTTAGAGATATATAGTGAAAATATCAGAAAACCAAGGAGACTGCATTAACATGGTAATGGAGGAATTACGTATGAAGGAAGAAGCTTACAACTGAGGGGAACACACAACTTCTGGGGGTGCTGATGATATTCTATTTATTCATATATTCACTTTGTGGTTATTTACCAAACTGCATTTGTTTTATGCACCTTTTATGTTACATTTCAGATATATAGGAATCTAAAGATATGTAAGAATTTTAGATACGTAAGAATCTCAGGTTCTCTTTAAAGCAGTTAATCTAATGACCTTTTAGATAATGTAGGGGCTTCAGAAATGTGAACTCCTTCACATAAAAATAGAGAGGAGGAGGAAGAGGAGACAAAGGAAGAAACAGCCCTACAGATTTTTATTTTACTTTAATTTTTTGGAGACAAGGTCTTGCTTTGTCACCCAAGCTGGAGTGCAGAGGTGTGAACAGGACTCACTGCAGCCTTCACCTCCAGGGCTCAAGCAATCCTCCCACTTCAGCCTCCCGAGTAGCTGAGGCTACAGGCATGCGCCACTATGCCTGGCTAATTTTTAGTGTCTTTTTGCTTGTTTTTATTTTTGTAGAGACAGGATTTCATCATGTTGCCCAGGCTGACTCAAACTCCTGGGCTCAAGCAATCCACCCATCTTGGCCTCCCAAAGTCCTGAAATTACAGGCATGAGCCACTATGCTCAGCCTAGAGATATTAACTGAAGAAACATAATGAGTTAATGGTAGGTCTAGAACTGAAAACTAAAACCCAGGTTTCAGTATTGCCAATCTAATACTTGCAAGGACACCATTTTAACTCATATGCTGTAAAAGCACTGTTTCTCTTCTTAGTTTTACTTTTCTTCACTTTTCTTACATTTTACTTGCTTACTCTGTCTTTCCTGTACTAGACTTTTAAGTTCTGTGAAGGCAATAGATTTAAAATTTGTTTGTGTAGTCCTAGAGTCTATAAAAAATGTGCCTCATACAGAGTAAGTACTCAGTGTTTTTTGAATTAATGAAACTATTATCCCAGAAAACTTTACATGTACACCAATCTTTCAACAACAAAAATTCACCTGTCAGGTGTAAAGACAATGTTGAGTTCTGAATTAAACAGGCCATCTAATTGTTATATTAAAATGGCAGTTTACTCACTAAGCATATACATGGACTGCCAGCTCAGACTGAGAATGAACAACCTATTTGCCAACATGTGCCTCTTTGCAGCTTCCTTTTCTATTTTGTACCATTATTTCTAACATAGCCCTTTTATTTATTTAATACACATTCAAGGTGAACACTTAAGGCAGGTGGTGCAGGAGCACAGTTAATGCATAAAGCCGTTAGAATTGAATACACACAAACTGATATTGGAGTTTAGCACATTAGAGCAACTTTTGGGCCTAAGGCTCAAAGTTCAAGTGGCTTACTGACCAAGTTTATCACATCATTATTATGCCTTTTCATTGCACCTAGATTGTAAATTCCTTTTAAGAAAACCTCACAGGCAGGAGTGGTGGCTCATGTCTGTAACCCCAGCACTTTGGGAGGCTGAGGAGGGAGGAGCTCTTGAGGCCAGGAGTTTAAGGCTGCAGTGAACTATAATTGCACCACTGCTGCTCCAGCTTGAACCACAGAGCAAGACCCCATCTCAGCAACAACAAAAACAGCGAGCTAGTTTCATACTGAATAAAGTTGGTAACATTTAGATTCCACTGCCAAAATGCCTAGTTTAGGCCCTTACTGCATCATACCCAACTTGAGTCTCTTTAGATTTTAAAACCAAACACAGTGCTCCTAAATTAATGTTATCCCCAAACAGTGATTTCCTATTGCCGAATTCCTTACGACATTTTAAACATCATAATCAATTTTATAATTTTGTTTGCCTTTTCCATGTGTATACTTACACATATGTATATGTTTATATATAATTATAAAACATTATGTAATGTCAACTCTCCACTGTAGTCAAACTGGGTTAATTCATTATCTTCCAAAAATATCTTGAGCCTCTTTACAGCTTTACACAGAAAAAAGAAAGCTCATAGAGTTTGACACTTTTTAAAATATGTGATATGTCCTAGAATTGCTTCTGCTCCTCAATACAAGCCACCCTACCCAAACATATGCTTTTACTAAATTCTTACCCATCCTTAATGTTTTTGCCCAAATTCCATTTTTTCTTGAGACAGGGTCTCACTCAGTCACGTAGGCTAGAGTGCAGTGGCATAATCACAGGTCACTACAGCCTTAAGCTCTCAGCCTCCAGAGTAGCTCAGACTAAAGTCATGCACCACCACACTCACCTAATTTTTGTATCTTTTGTAGAGAAGGGTTTTGCCATGTTGCCCAGACTAGTCTTGGACTCCTGGGCTCAAGCGATCCACCTGCCAAGGCCTCCCAATGTGCTAGGACTTCAGGTTTGAGTCACTACGCCCAGTCAACTTCCTCTTCTGAAGGGATCACTGACTCCTTTGTACTGGAAACACTGTACCAATTATGAAGCAATTGTTTTACAGCATATTATGCCTTCTCAAGACACTAATCCCAGCACTTTGGGAGGCTTAAGTGGGAGGATCATTTGAGGCCAGAAGTTCAAGGCTGCAGTGAACTCCTAAAGGATCTCCTAAAGGATGGGGGCTGTGTTTTACATATTCCACATCTGCCTTACATACTAAGATATATGTACAAGATGTTTTCTGAAGGAATGAAATTTATTAGTACATTTTTTACACGTTCTAGATTTCAGTGATTGACCAAGCCTGAGAACAGAAATGCCTCCAAAACTCGCATTTGGCATTTTTCTAATAAACCAGCATAAATTACTTGAATATATAATTTATTACTAATATATTTAGTAAAGGTTAGCATTACTTAATAAGACAAGGTTATTATTTCATACCTAAATTGTGTGGTGCAGAAAAATTAGATGCCACACATTTTACTAGCTTCTATCTGAACTCCAAACCCAATTCTCTTTTAAAGATACATCTGGCCAGGTGCAATGACTCACGCCTGTAATCCCAGCACTATGGGAGGCCGGGGTGGGCAGATCACTTGAGGTCAGGAGTCTGAGACCGGCCTGGCCAACACGGTGAAATCCCATCTCTACAAAAAAAACAAAAAAACAAAACAAAACAAAAAAAAACATTAGCCAGGTGTGGTGGTGTGCACTTGTAATCCCAGTAACTTGGGAGGCTGAGGCACAAGAATCACTTGAACCAGTGAGCCGAAATCATATCATTGCACTCCAGCCTGGGGGACAGTGAGACTCCGTATCAAAAAAAAAAAAAAAAAAAAAAAAAGATCCATTCTATCGGACCTAAACCATTTAACAAGCACATACTACAAAATACACTATTAATCATTATGGAAGGTTTCTAATGTAGGTAAAAAGGGTTTACTACATTTATTTCTGCCTTCCAGATAACCCACAAATAAGATTCTTAAAAATTACCAGGACACTGACTATAACAGAGCATCATAGAAGTTATTTTTAGCCTCAAGGGAAATTCATAAGGTCCTAAAACATTGAGTACCCTTAAAGGCTGAGAGTTTGGCCCGGCACGGTGGCTCACGCCTGTAATCCCAGCACTCTGGGAGGCCGAGGTGGGTGGATCACCTGAGGTCAGAAGTTTGAGACCAGCCTAACCAACATGGAGAAACCCTGTCTCTACTAAAAATACAAAAACTTGGCCAGGCTTGGTGGCACATGCCTGTAATCCCAGCTACTCAGAGGCTGAGGAAGGAGAATCGCTTGAACTCAGGAGGCGGAGGTTGCGGTGAGCCAAGATCGCGCCATTACACTCCAGCCCAGGCAACAAGGGTGAAACTCCATCTCAAAAAAACAAAATTTTAAAAAGGCTGAGAGTTTGACACATGCATGGCGGGTTCAAAGGCTTTGAGACTTGGTTTTAACATAACCTCAGATGCTCTCTAATCTTCAGGTATTTGTGAGATGGAAGAATAAAGTGAGTGAAGACAATATGACACAAACCAATCATTCTATACTTTGATCCTCATATAATAAATTCTCTATTCTTTTTTTCTTTACAACACAAACTATTTCCATTTTCTTTTCTTTACGAATTCTCAATTCTTAAAGCCTATTTTTTTTATAGGAACTACTTGCAATAGTACTAATAGCTAACATGTATTGTGTTCCTGCGATGTGTGAGGTACATTTCAAATAATTTAAATACACTATTAACTTATGTAATACAATGATACCTATGAGAAGCATTATTACTAATACCCCTGTTTAAAAGATAAGGAAACAGGCCAAGTAAGTTGTGCAAGGGCATAAAAATTTAAATGCAGGCAATGTAGCTAGTCAATCACTACTTAGTACTCTTACCTATATATATATATATATATATATTTTGAGACGGAGTCTCGCTGTGTCACCCAGGCTGGAGTGCAGTGGCGCGATCTCGGCTCACTGCAAGCTCCGCCTCCTGGGTTCACGCCATTCTCCCGCCTCAGCCTCCGAGTAGCTGGGACTACAGGCGCCCGCCACCACGCCCGGCTAGTTTTTTTTTTTTTTGTATTTTTTTAGTAGAGATGGGGTTTTACCATGTTAGCCAGGATGGTCTTGATCTCCTGATCTCGTGATCCACCCACCTCGGCCTCCCAAAGTGCTGGGATTACAGGCTTGAGCCACCGTGCCCGGCCATCCTATATGTTATATATAGAAAGAGGAATGCTTACTCAAATGACTACTGAAATACACACATTATACTATAAAAACTGTACTGTATTAGTTATAACTACTAAGTGATTATGTTCCCAGGCAAACTCAAAAAGCCCACTTTGTCACAATTTAGTTTGATGAAGACTACAGTAGAAAATTTAGGCCGGGCGCGGTGGCTCAAGCCTGTAATCCCAGCACTTTGGGAGGCCGAGACGGGCGGATCACAAGGTCAGGAGATCGAGACCATCCTGGCTAACACGGTGAAACCCCGTCTCTACTAAAAAATACAAAAAACTAGCCGGGCGCAGTGGCGGGCGCCTGTAGTTCCAGCTACTCGGGAGGCTGAGGCAGGAGAATGGCGTGAACCCGGGAGGCGGAGCTTGCAGTGAGCTGAGATCCGGCCACTGCACTCCAGCCTGGGCGGCAGAGCGAGACTCCGTCTCAAAAAAAAAAAAAAAAAAAAAAGAAAATTTAGATGGGAGCATCTAGCAACTTAATAGATCTCTTAATCCATTAATTGAATGTCAAGTACCCTGGCTTTCCTTTTCCTTCATAAAGGTAAATCGTTTGCCTTATACTTAAAATGATCAAACATTATGTAAGGTATTTTTGCTCAAAAATAAAATAAAACACAGCAGTTTTTCTAAGGTTAAATGGATTAAGAGTTGAAAGAAAAAAAGGAGGACAGGCACAGTGGCTCACCCCTGTAACCCTAGCACTTTGGGAGGCTGTGGAAGGTGGATCACTTGAGGTCAGGAGTTTGAGACCAGCCTGGCCAAGAAGGCGAAACCTCGTCTCTACTAAAAACACAAAAATTAGCTGGGTATGGTGGCAGGTACCTGTAATCCCATATACTCGGGAGGTTGAGGCAGGAGAATCACTTGAACCCAGAAGGTGGAGGTTACAGTGAGCTGAGATTGCATCACTGCACTCCAGCCTGGGTGATGGAGTGAGACTCTATCTCTCCATCTCAAAAAAAAAAAAAAAGAAAGAAAGAAAAAAAGGAAAGGAAAAGAGATTCAAGCCGACAAGTGTACATATGTGGGAAAAAGACAGATGGAATTAATTACGGCACTGAAGCAGTGAGAGTTAGAGGAAAATCAACAGTAAGTATAGGGAAATTCCCCTATAGGCACGATGAAAAGGGGGTGGTGGGAAAAAGTAGACAGTGGCAGAGAAGCAGAAATGGGCACCGCCTTCCTGTATCAGTTGCCAAAAATATTAACACCCAGAAGAACTTGATGGCAGCTAGAGAAAGGGCAACAAAAAGCTGGTTCTTTGAAAACATCAACAAAATTGATGACTTTTCAGCTAGACTGACCAAGAAAAAAAGACTAAATTACTAGATTCAGAAAGCAAATAGAAGAGTTACTAATTACCTTATAGAAATAAAACCCATTGGCCAGGCGTGGTGGCTCATGCCTGTAATCCCAGCACTTTGGGAGGCCAAGACAGGTGGATCACTTGAGGTCAGGAGTTAGAGACCAGCCTGGGCAATAGAGAAACCCCATCTCTACTAAAAATACAAAAAATTAGTCAGGCACCTGTAATCCCAGCTACTTCGGAAGCTGAGGCAGGAGAATCACTTCAACCCGGGAGGTGTGGGTTGCAATGAGCCAAGACTACACTATTGCACTCCAGCCTGGGCGTTGCAGTGAGACTGTGTCTCGGAAAAAAAAAAGAAATAAATAAAACTCATCATAAAGGATTACTATAGGCTGGAAGTGGTGGCTCACACCTGTAAAACCAGCACTGTGAGGGGATGAGGTGAGAGGAATTACTTCAGGCCCACGAGTTTGAGATCAGCCTGGGCAACACAGGAAGACCCTATCTCTATTGGGGAAAAAAATTAATTAAAATATATTTTTAAAAAATCCTATTTCTATATACTTGGAATGAAAAATCTGACAAAGAAATTAAACAAACATAACCAGGCATGGTGGTTCACGCCTGTAATCCCAGCAACTTGGGAGGGTGATGCTGGTGGACCACTTGAGGTCAAGAGCTCAAGACCAGCCTAGCCAACATTGCAAAACCCTATCTCTTCTAAAAATACGAAAAATTAGCCTGGCATGGTGCCTGTACTCCCAGCTACTCGGGAGGCTGAGGCAGATCATTTGAACCAGGAGGCAGAGGCTGCAGTGAGCCAAGATCATGCCACTGCACTCCAGTCTGGGTAACAGAAAGAGACTGTCTGAAAGGGGGAAAAAAAGAGAGTGAGAGAGGAAACATGAAACAAACATGAGGGAGTAAACTTGCTTTATAACAGGAGTGTCCAATCCTTTGTCTTCCCTGGACCACACTGGAAGAATTGTCTTGGACCACACATAAAACACACTAACACTAATGACAGCTAATAACCTTAAAACAAACAAAAAAAATTGCACAACAGATTCATAATGTTTTAAGAAAGTTTATGAATGTGTGTTGTGCCACATTCAAAGCTGTCCTGGGTCACATGTGACCTATGGGCTGTGAGTTGGACCAAGCTTGCTTTAGAAGAACCCACTCTTTGGGTAACTAATCCAGTCCCAGAAGAATGAGAACTCACTCTCACAAGATGGCATTATCTATTCATGAGGGACTGGCCCCATGATGGAACACCTCCCAGTAGGCCCCAATTCCCAACACTGCTACAATGAGAACCAAACTTCAACATGAGTTTTGATGAGGACAAACCATATCCAAATAATGGCAATGTCCACACAAAAATTTGCACGTAAGCCAGGAATGGTGGCTCACTCCCATGACCCTAGCACTTTGGAAAGACAAAGAGGGAGGATGCCTTGAGACCAGGAATGCAAGACTAGCCTGGGCAACACTGCAAGACCCCATCTCTACTAAAGATTTAAAAATTAGCTGGGTATGGTGGCACGTACCAGTAGTATCAGCTACTTGAAAGAGTGAGGCAGGAGGATTCCTTAAGCTCAGGAGGTGGGCAACAGAGCAAGACACTCTCTCTCAAAAAAAAAGAAAAGAAAAGAAACAGAGAAATTTGCACAAGAATGTTTATTCACAATAGCCAAAAGGTGAATCAACCTTTTTTTTTGAGATGGAGTCTTGCTCTGTTGCCCAGGCTGGAGTGCAATGGTGCGACCTTGGCTCACTGCATTACTGCAACCTCCGCCTCCCAGGTTCAAGCAATTCTCTGCCTCAGCCTTCCCAGTAGTTGGGATTATAGGCGCCTACCACCAGACCCGGCTAATTGTTGTATTTTTAGTAGAGATGGGGTTTCACTATCTTGGCCAGGCTGGTCTTGAACTCCTGACCTCGTGATCTACCTGCCTCAGCCTCTCAGAGTGCTGGATTACAGGTGTGAGCCACCATGCACGCTCAACCTTTTTTTTTTTAGACCAAGTCTTACTCTGTTACCCAGGCTGGAGTGCAGTGGCGCCATCTCAGCTTACTGCAACCTCGCCTCCTGGCTTCAAGCAATTCTCCTGCCTCAACCTCCTTAGTAGCTGGGATTACAGGCATGTGCCACCATGCCTGGATAGTTTTTTTATTTTTAGTGGAGACGGGGTTTCACCATGTTGGCCAGGCTGGTCTTGAATTATTGACCCAGGTTATCTGCCCACCTTGGCCTCCCAAAGTGCTGGAATTAGAGATGTGAGCCACTGCACCCAGCCCAACCCCATTTATTATCAACTAAACAAATGGATAAACAAAATTTGCTACACCTATATACCACAGTATTATCTGGCCATAAAAAGTATAATAAAGGCCAGGTGTGGTGGCTCACACCTATAATCACAGTACTTTGGGAGGCCAAGGCCAGAGGATCACCTGAGCCCAGGATTTTGAGACTGGACAACAGGGTAAAACCCTATCTCTACAAAAAACACCAAAAAAAGAAGATAGCCAGGTGTGGTGGCACATGTCCATAGTCCTAGCTACTCAGGAAGCTGAGGTGGGAAGACTGCTTGAACGCGGGAGGTCAAGGCTTCGGTGAACCCAGATGGGGCCACTACATTTTAGCATTGATGAAAGAGCAAGAACCTATCTCCAAAAAAAAAAAAAAAAGAAGTACTGACGGTATGACTGGGCAAAATGTTATGCTAACTGAAATAAGTCAGCCACAAGAGACCACTTGCTTATGATTCTATTTATATGAAATGTCCAGATTGGGGAAATGTACATAGACAAAAAGTAGATTAGTGATTCCTTAGGACTGTGGTGAGGAATATGAGGATAATATCTAATGGACACAGAGATTTCATTTTGAGATGATAACTGTTCTAAAACTGACTATGAGCTGGTCAAAGTGACTCACACTTACAATCCCAGCTCTTTGGGGTTCTGGGTAACGGAACTGGGCAACCGCATCTCTTAAAAAAAAAAAATTTTGTTAACAATTAGCTGGGCATGGTGGTGCACACCCAGCTACCCAGGAGGCTGAGGTGGGACAATCACTGAACTTGCAGGGGCCAAGGCTGCAGTGCATTGCACCACTGCACTCCAGCTGGGGCGATAGAACAAGACTGTCTCAAAAAAAAAAAACAAAAAATGAAAGAAAAACACCATAAAAAACCTGACTGTGGCGATCACTGCAAGCATCTGTGATGATACTAAAAAGAACTGTACATTTTATTTTATTTTATTTTTGAGACAGAGTTTTGCTCTTGTTGCCCAGGCTGCAGTGTAATGGCGCGATCTCAGCTCACCACAACCTCTGCCTCCCGAGTTTAAGCGATTCTCCTGCCTCAGACTCCAGAGCAGCTGGGATTACAGGCGTATGCCACCACGCTAGACTTATTTTGTATGTTTTTAGTAGAGACGGGGTTTCTCCATGTTGTTCAGACTGGTCTCGAACTCCTGACCTCAGGCGATCTGCCCACCTCGGCCTCCCAAGTGGTGGGATTATAGGCGTGAGCCACCACCGCACTCAGCCAATTGTACATTTTAAATGGGTTAACTCTATGGTATGAGAATTGTATCTCAACAAAACTGTTTTTAAAGAAGAAAATTTAGGCCGGGCACAGTGGGTCACACCTATAATTCCAGCTACTCAGAAGGCTAAGGTAAGAGAATCACTTGAACCTGGGAGGTGGAGATTGCAGTGGGCCGAGATCACGCCACTGTATACTTCAGCCTGGGTGACACAGCAAGACTCTGTCTCAAAAAAACAAAAGTTAGAAATTATTAAGATGACCAGGTGCGGTAGCTCCTGCCTGTAATCTCAACACTTTGGAGGCCAAGGCACGTGGATGAGGTCAGGAATTCAAGACCAGCCTGGCCAACAGTTTTAGTAGAGATGAAACCCCATCTCTACTAAAATAAATAAAAAAGAATTTTGTTTGTTTGTTTGTTTGTTTTTGAGACAAAGTCTTGCTCTGTCGCCCAGGCTGAAGTGCAATGGCACCATCTCAGCTCACTGCAACCTCTACCAGGTCATGGGTTCAAAAGATTCTCCTACCTCAGTCTCCCAAGTAGCTGGGACTACAGGTCTATGCTGCCACCCAGGCTAACTTCTGTATTTTTAGTAGAGACAGGGTTTCGCCATGTTGGCCAGGCTGGTCTCCAACTTCTAACCTCAGGTAATTCACCAGCCTTGGCCTCCCAAAATGCTGATATTACTACAGGTGGGAGCCACTACGCCCAGCCTGAATTTTTTTTTTTTTTTTTTTTAATTTTTAAAGTAGAGAGGGTCTCCCCTCTGTGGACCAGGCTGGAATACAGCGGCACAATCATAGCTCACTGCAGCCTCGACCTACTGAGCTGAAGCAATCCTCACATCAGCCTCCCAAGTAGCTGGGACTACAGGCATGCATCACCATACTCTGCTTTTTTGTGTATAGCCGGGGCTTCACTACGTTGCCCAGGCTGGTCTCAAATTCCTAGCTTCAAACAATCATCTGGCCTTGGTCTTGCAAAGTGATGGAATTACAGGCATGAGCCACAATGCCGAGACAGTTTACCGAATATTTTAAGTCCACTGCTGAGACCTACTACTCAGAAAAAACAATTGCTTTCAAAATACTACTGCTCACTGGCAATGCACCTGGTCACCCAAGAGTGCTGATAGAGATGTACAAGGACATAAATGGTTTCAGACCTGCTGACACAACATCTATTTGGCAATCCATGGATCAAGGAATAATTCTGACTTTCAAGTCTTATTATTTAAGAGATACAATTTGTAAGGCTAAAACTGCTATAGATTGTGATTCCTCTGATGCATCTGGACACGGCAAATTAAAAATTTTCTAGAAAGGATTCGCCATTCTAGATGCCATTCAGAACATTCATGATTCACGGGAGGAGGTCAAAATATCAACATTAACTGGAGTTTTGGAAGAAGTCAAGCTGTGGAAATGAAAAAAAAAAAAAGTTGATTTCAAGAAAAAATAATTGATTCCAAGTCTCATGGATGACTTTGAGGGATTTAAGATGTCAATAAAGGAAGTAACTGCAGATGTGGTAGAAGGAGCAAGAGCTAGAATTAGAAGTGGAGGCCGAAAGTGGGACTGAACATCTGCAATCTCACGACAAAATTTAATGCATGAGGAGTTACTTCTTACAGATGAGCCAAGAAAGTAATTTCTTGAGATGGAATGTACCTTTGGTGAATATACCGTGAAAACTGCTGAAATGACAACAAAAGACTTCTATTACATAAACTTAGTTGATAAAGTAGTAGCAAGGTTTGAGAGGATTAACTATGCTATCAAGGAAATTCTACTGTGGATAAAATACATCACAGGCTAGAAAAATCTTTTGTGAAAGGAAGAGTCAATCCATGTGGCAAACTTCATTGCTATCTCATTTTAGGAAATTGGCAGTGTCCCCAACTTCAGCAAATACCACACTGATCAGTCAGCAGTTATCAGTATCAAGGCAAGCTCCCCTTCTCCTCCATCAGCAAAAATATTGTAACTTGCTAAAGGCTCAAGTAATCATTGGCATTTTTTAGTAATAAAGTATTTTTTAAGCTAAGGTAAACGCCAGGCACCATGGCTCATGCCTGTAATCCCAACACATTGGGAGGCTGAGGCAGGCGAATTGCTTGAACCTAGGAGTTCAAGACCAACTTGGGCAACATGACAAAATCCTGTCTCTAGAAAAAAATACAAAAATTAGCCAGGCCCAGTGGCACACACCTGTAATTCCAGTTACAAGAGACTCTGAGGTGGGGGGATGGCTTGAGCCCAGGAGTTGGAGGCTATGATAAGCCATGACTATACCACAGCACTGCAGCCTGGGTGACAGAGTGAGACTTTGTCTCTAAAAATGAAAATAATAGGCCCTGCAGAGTAGCTTACGACTGTAATCCCAGCACTTTGGGAGGCTGAGGCAGCCAGATCATCTGAGGTCAGAAGTTGGAGACCAGCCTGGTCAACACAGTAAAACCCAATCTCTACCAAAATTACAAAAATCAGCCAGGCATAGTGGTGCATGCCTGTAATCCCAGCTACTCGGGAGGCTGAGACAGGATAAACGCTTGAACCTGGGAGGCAGAGGTTGCAGTGAGCCGAGATTGCGCCACTGTACTCCAGCCTGGGTGACAGAGCAAGTATCTATCTCAAATATATATATATATATATATATATATATATATATATATATATATAACTATTGCACCTTTAATATACTATGGCATAGCATAAACATAACTTTTTTATGCACTGGGAAACCAAAAAATTCACGTGACATGCTTTATTGGAATGTTTGCTTTATTTCCACATTTGCTTGTCTGTGGTGTTCTAGTACCAAATCTGCAACATCCCCATCAAATGTCCATATACTTAATTATTTACAAAAGATCTGTGTGCGGTGGCTCACCCTTGAAATCCCAGCACTTTGGGAGGCCAGGGCTGTTGGATCACCTGAGGTAAGGATTTCAAGACAAGCCTGGCGAACATGTTGAAACCTCGTCTCTACTAAAAATACAAAATTTAGCCATGCGTGGTGCCAGGCGCCTGTAATCCCAGCTATTCAGGATGCTGAAGCAGGAGAATCGCTTAAACCTGGAAGGTAGAGGTTGTGGTGAGCCGACATCATGCCACTGCACTCCAGCCTGGGTGATGGAGCAAGACTCTGTCTTTAAAAAAAAAAAAAAAAAAAAAATTCTACAAAAGAAAGTAAGTGAACTTTAGAGAATAGATTTCACACAGGTCACATTGATTGTTGGTAAGAAGATCCAGGATTTAGACACAAATCTTTACATTCAAATTCACAGTTCCCAGATTAAGAATTAAAATTTATAATCCACTCTAGATCAAAGACCAAATTAATATCCCGGTATTACAGTTCCATATTCATAAAGTGACCATATGCTCCAATTTACTCATATAGTCCCCATTCATACCTATTATCTCAGCATAATTGTTAAACGCACCTCTCATCAATGTTTTCCATCTTTATGGAGACATGGTCTCACTGTCGCCCTGGAGGCTGCAGTGCAGCAGCTTGATCTCAGCCCACTGCAGTCTCCACCTCCTAGGCTCAAGAAATTCTCCCACTTCTGCCTCCCAAGTAGCTGGGACCACAGGTGCACACCACCATGCCTGGCTAATTTTTTTTTTTTCCCCACTTTGTAAAGACAGAGTTTTGTTACGTTTCTCAAATTTCTGGGATCATGTGATCCTCCTGCCTCAATCTCCCAAAGTGCTAGGATTACAGAAATAAACCACTCCATCCAGTCTCTGTTCTGCCTCTTAATGGATAGGTAATCTGAATTACTTAGTCTTTCTGTGACTACATAATGAAGACAGCAATATAATCTTGTAAAATTGTGATATTTAGAGATGATAAGTGCCAGATCTACTGTCTGTCACACATGGGGGCTGTGACAAATTAAATAACCATGTTTTATCAATTCTAAGGCTCACATCTCTGAAACTGGGATGTCTCTCAAAAATCAGTGGTTTTCCAATCAGTGACGGCCAGAAGCAATTGTAAGGAAACTACTGTTACTTGCACTTACACAAATTTCACCTTGAAAATCTTGTGCTGATAAAAACTGATAACATTTAGAAAGCACAAGCATCACATCTTGCAGCATTAAGTGTTAATGCCTCGGAAGAACATCTCAGCAACAATAGTTGGAGCACTCAAAAAAATTCTATATCATGACAGGAGTGGTGGCTGACACCTGTGATCCTAGCACTTTGGGAGGCCAAGGCGGACGGATCACGAGGTCAGGAGATCTAGATCATCCTGGCTAACACGGTGAAACCCCATCTCTACTAAAAATACAAAAAATTAGCCGGGCATAGTGGCAGGCACCTGTAGTCCCAGCTACTCAGGAGGCTGAGGCAGGAGAATCGCTTGAACCTGGAAGGCGGAGGTTACAGTGAGCAAGATCACGCCATTGCACTCCAGCCTGGGTGACAGAGCAGAGTCTGTCTCAAAAAAAAAAAAAATCTGTATCACTAACACTATTGGTGATGACAACACTGTGGAAAAACACAAGCATCAATTACTAGTTTTAACAAAAAAGATCGGCCGGGTGTGGTGGCTCAAGCCTGTAATCCCAGCACTTTGGGAGGCCGAGACGGGTGGATCACGAGGTCAGGAGATCGAGACCATCCTGGCTAACACGGTGAAACCCCGTCTCTACTAAAAAATACAAAAAACTAGCCAGGCGAGGTGGCGGGCGCCCGTAGTCCCAGCTACTCGGGAGGCTGAGGCAGGAGAATGGCGTGAACCCAGGAGGCGCAGCTTGCAGTGAGCCGAGATCTGGCCACTGCACTCCAGCCTGGGTGACAGAGCAAGACTCCGTCTCAAAAAAAAAAAAAAAAAAAAAAGATCACAATGGTCAAACTATGAATGTGAACACAGGAATAACAACCAATTGTCCAGGCACAGTAGCTCACACCTGTAATCCCAGCACTTTGGGAGGCAGGGGTGGGCAGATTACCTGAGGTCAGGAGTTTGAGACCAGCATGGCCAATATGGTGAAACCCTGTCTCTACTAAAAATACAAAAATTAGCCAGGCGTGGTGGCACGTGCCTGTAGTGTCAGCTACTCCAGAGGCTGAGGTAGGAGAATTGCTTGAATCCGGGAGGCGGCAGTTGCGGTGAGCTTGTATCATGCCACTGCACTTCAGCCTGGGCAACAGAGTGAGACTCCGTTTCAAAACAAAACAAAACAAAAACCAATTATTGGCCGGGCGCGGTGGCTCAAGCCTGTAATCCCAGCACTTTGGGAGGCCGAGACGGGCGGATCACGAGGTCAGGAGATCGAGACCATCCTGGCTGACACGGTGAAACCCCGTCTCTACTAAAAAATACAGAAAACCAGCCGGGCGAGGTGGCGGGCGCCTGTAGTCCCAGCTACTCGGGAGGCTGAGGCAGGAGAATGGCGTGAACCCGGGAGGCGGAGCTTGCAGTGAGCTGAGATCCGGCCACTGCACTCCAGCCTGGGCGGCAGAGCAAGACTCCGTCTCAAAAAAAAAAAAAAAAAAAAAAAAAACCAATTTGCACCATTCTTTTTAAAATAAACAAAACAAATTTTTCAAATTTTAGGGATATT